>NC_050443.1:140485693-140618436 GCF_903995425.1 Onychomys torridus | reverse complement strand
TAATTGTCAGGGTAAGATACGCATGAGCTGGGGTGATTACCTTAACACATCTGCCTCTGGTGGTGTCAGAGAGAAAGCAAGAGTCATTAGAAGGATGGCTAATTTGTTTGCTTATCTCAGAGCCCAACCAGTTAAGGATTATAAATCCTCTCCAAGTTTAATGTGATGCCCAGAGCAAAACTGGGACAAGGAAATGATTTTAAAACCTTCAGCCCTAGGAGGCAAAAGTTGCAAGGATCCCAAAGACAAGACAATAAAAGAGTATTTTACACCTACCAGTGTGAAAGTAGTATGTCTCATTAAATAAACCATCTTTTATTATCCTGAGGAATTACTGACCCATCATGACAGAAAAGTCCACAATTAAGCATAGTTACTGTGAATCACCAAAGACATAGGACACAATCCCTTCGTTTATAAGTGAATAATTCCATGGATGTTCATACCTACTCATCTGGGGGAAAAGAATGTTCTTTTTCAGAAAGGATACAAAATAATGATACAATCTTCTTTCTCACTAGAATCTGTTCATTTTAGCAATGTAGACCTACAGATGAAAAGACAGATCTAGTATTAGCAACACCAGGTCAGGTGATAGGGGGAGAAAAAGGAATGCACAAAAGGAAATAAGCTAGCAAGGGACACACAACAGCAGAACTCATTTGTCATTTAGGTCATGGCAGACAACAGGCAAACACACCACTTCAGAGCCTCCAACATTCTCTGACCCTGGGTCCCTGGAACAGGCAACCTGTCAACATCCCTAGTCATAAAGAAGTTTTCCTATTCAAATTGTATCAGAGTATAATTTTTGTTAAGTTCTGTCTTTCTACTAAGAAAGGTTCCAAAAAGGATTATAAACAAGGATCATTTCTTGATCATATTTTTACAATTTTCTCATATCTGTGTTATAGGTTGAATTGACATCCATGTCATTTCTCATCATGTAACAATGTTCCCTTTAACTTGATTACATTCAACATCTCTTTCTTAGATTGAGAAAGTATCCCACATAGGATATAACTGGTCTAACTGAACAAGTAGAAAACAAGGCAAACTGTAGCTTATGACTTTAGAGATTCTGATGTGTGCAAATTACCAAAATATATCCCTTGGAGAGTTGTATCTCAAGCCATTTATCTGTCCTTGTCACATTGGGAGCAAAGAAAGTTGCATCAGTCTAGAAGGGAACACAAACAAACAAGCCTGGATCCTCTTTTGCCTTCACCACTTTTCTATGTAGGTGGCTTGAAGTTCTTCATTTAATGATTTATTTATATATTTTATGTATATGGTGCTTTATCTGCATGTCCATCTGCACAACAGAAGAGGAGCCCTTGGGACTAAAGTTATATACAGCTCTGAGCTGCCATGTGAGTGCAGGGAATTGAATTCAGGACCTCTGGAAGAAAAAAAAGCCAGTGCTCTTAACTTCTGGGCCATCTCTCCAGCCCCAAACTCATCATTTAACATGAGATGTTTCTCTGACTGTCGAAATAGGAATAATACTCTATTTCATTAATCAGATAAGTATGTGTCACCTGGGTATTAAGAAAGAGAGTGAAGAGAGAGAGACAGAGACAGAGATGGGGGGGGTGTTGGGTTCCCACAAGGCCATCATTGAGGTTAATATAGAGGAAAATAAGTAAATATACAAATACTGGATACAATACTATTGTATTGATAATTGTTATGAGACAAATGAAAGGGGAGGGGTATCATGTTTAACAGGAAGGTAGTGCTAAGGTTCCATTTCAGTGAAACTTGAATAACTTGAGGCAAAGTCCATTAGAAGAGTTTCTCAAAGGTTGAGACATAGAAGATATTTATAAGTGTAGGCCCTAGAACTTCCTAGCATGTGTTAAGCATCCTCAAATAGTGCTACAACTCCAAGGATTGTATTCATTTCATTAATACCCTTAAAGACAAGCTATTACTTGAAAAAGAACATCCCCAGGTACCAACTGCTGCTTCCTGAGAAGACATGAGAGGTGGACTTAGAGAGGATAAGGAATAGCAACTAGAGTGTGGAGGGCCGTGGCTGAGAAAGAGTCGGACCATATGTAAGCCCCAGAAGTCTTGCAGATGGCTGGGGCTTTGGGGTACAAATGTGAAGAAAGGTCAGCCATGATGTGGGGAAGAGGAAAGAGAAATAATGGCATCCATATCTAAACACAGTCATACCAGTTCTTTGGTGGCATGGCAGAGTTATTGTACCTGCTGCATCAGTATATTAAAGATTCCTTCAGTTGCTATCTTAAAATATCTCCCCAAGATAACACCCTCCTATTTTTCTTTCAAGAGAACTATAGGTCAAGGACAGAAAAGTTTCTCTTTAGATATTCACTTTCTTTTCTGGGGTAGGAGCCATAAGCTTCATTTGCGCTAACTCCAGTGGGTTCCATGACTTCAATGCAGATCGCCAACTAATAGCAAAATTATAGTCACAGCAAATCCATACTTTCATAAATTTAAAATGTCTCAGCAAGTTCCAATGATTTTTTTAGATAGATGTGATTCCACCAATTGAAAGAAACTGAATCTTCATAAGGCAAATGAGCCTATTTAATTGACTGTTTCAGAGTGTCAAGCAGATGGAGGCATCAACGTCTGTGTGATGAATAGGATTAATAAGGAGTCTTACAGTTTTGCTTTGTTTTGGAGCTGTTTTATTCCAACAAGAAAATAAACACACAATATGATTCTGAGAAATGCACTCAACACCATCCCCAAAATCCAATTTTTCTCCTTAAAACAATAGTTTAAAAAATATGAAGATAGCAGCAATGCTTTACCCCAGGCTGAGAGCAGAGTGGGAAGAGAAACAGTTATGTATGATCAGCAGCCTGTCACACACAAGCTCATGCAGTGACAGCTGGCCAGCCTGGAGTATCTGCTTCTATTCCAGATGCTTGGGACCAAGGCAAAAAAACCTTAGAACTTCATGAAACAATTTGACCATTGCCTCCACTGTATAGTATATAGATAGGGAAACAGATGTTAGCTGGAGTTCAGTGGGTTGCAATTCACTAGCAAAAGACACATTTGTTGTGGTAACACTTCATGCAGTGTTCTCCCTCCTTTTTACTTCCTTTAACCAGGGTAAAATTGTATATTATAAAAATAAGAGGAAATTATTACAGGAAAATAGTATGGAGCTACAGCTGGAGATTCCCTACTGCCAACCAATCTCTCCAGACCTGTTTTCTCATCCAAATAGATCTAGGCCAGCTCCAAGTTTACCACCCCAGCTATCCAATAAGAGTATAAAGGCAAAAATGCTTCAGAAACTAAAAGAGAACATGCTATGAGGAGTGAGCAATTTCCCCACGTTGCTAAGTTACCAGTAGAATTTCCCTGGAGAAGTTACTACCTCCTTTAGGAATATAAGCAGTCTGTGTATTATCTTAGCTCCTTGTAAGTGTTATAAGTGTTCAGTTGCTCTTCAATATTCACATATTCCTTTTGGCATTCTCCTAATAGACTTTTTCCCTATTTCAAATGTTTGAAGTCATTGGTCTTCCAACTTGCCATCTTAGTATCTTCCTGAAAGAAATCCACCATATAGTCAAGTTTGTTGACTGAAGAAGGATCTTGACCACAGTCACACCCTTCCGTATAATAATTTGAAGAGAATACTCCAATATCAAATATACCACAGTGACCCTAAGATAAATTCTTTCATTGGTAAAGTGTGATGAGCTACCCAAAGGTGCAATTTCCGCTGATTGTGAGCACAGTTGTTGCAGCTGATTTGAACAGCCTGATTGCTTGTTTCACAGCTGCCAAGTGTATCCATTAGCTCTAGGGAGCTACTGTTACCCTGAATCTTTGACTGATAAACAAAGTGATCAGAAAATCCTCTGGTAGCCGGCCAAATTTCCAGCCTGAACTTCCATGTGAATCTTAGCAATACCAAGGAAGCTTTTATCTCAAGGACTAACAGGAAAAAATTTTTCTACCAATGGATTTTATTTTTGTCCTGCAAAAGGAAGAACAAAATGCCCTACCCAGGGCCTGGAAAGGAAGCTGACTTCAGAGATCACACTGATACCTTCCTATCCCATTTTCACAGCAGGGAGAAGGGCTAGCACAGAGCAGCATGCTCTTAAAGCCTTGAATTAATGGACTTGCAATAAATCCAAAGCTCTGTTCTGTACAGAGGCCCTATAAGTTCATAAATTAAGTGTGAGGTAAGAAACAAAACCAAAAAACCAGCAAAGAGAGCAGAAAAAGAATATGGCTAATATCCCATATTCGCTGTAGGAGATTCAGAAATAACTTGCAAATGAGTTTAACTTTTTTTTTTTTATGCCATGATTTGATCCAGAGAACTTAGCAATATAGATCACAGGATTTCCATCAACTTTCATACACTGTGTGTCCTGGTGAATAGCATCCATCAAACCAAGTAACTGTCAGTACCCATTAGAAGAAAAGGGAGGGGATGCCTCTTCAGCAGCACCCAATATGTAAAGGACGCCTGTGTGCTTCAGACTCCTGCTATCATTTTATTGGCTGAGAATTTCATAAATACACATAATGTGTTTTGTGTGTTTTTAAGAAGGTCCCCAAATCTCATTATGTAGAGTTGGGCGGGCCTTCAACTCAGAGACCCACCTGCTACTGACTACTTCATACTGGGATTAAAGGTGTGCAACCCCACAACCAGCTCAAATTACAGTTTGATTCAACCAGCTCATATTTTTCTCTGCCCTTTCCTCTTCACTTTCTCCCTTTCTGTTTGAATGGAGAAAAAAACTTAACTGGACACAAAGTGATGTTTGATAATTTTACCTTGCTAATTAATGGGTTAGTCAGTAGTGGCCCACAATAGCCATTTAATTTGTTCTAGTAATTAATAGAGAACAATAATCTCTATAGTGATGTCCTTGACTAAATAAAGGTTTTAATTTCACATTTCTAAACTTAGGTAGTATTTACCAGGAACCCATATACTTTCTAAACATGAAATGGGATGGCCAGCCCAGAATCCATTGTTTTATCTTTCCACTCTCAGGACTGTGGGATGAGGGAGAATTAAAAGCCAAAGGACACATAAGAATAACAAGTTCTCATGGCCTAGTCTGGTGATTAGATGGCCAAACACCCTAATGGTCGTGCTGGAACTCTCATTCAATAACTGATGGAAGTGGATGCAGAGATCCTCAGCCAGGCCCCAGGTGAAGTTGCAGGAGTCCAGTTGTCCAAGAAAGAGGAGGGACTGTAAGAGGGTGAATTGTTGAGACCAAGATTGGAAAAGCACAGGGACAAATAGCCAAACAAATGGAAGCACATGAATTATGAACCAAAGGCTGTGGAGCCCCCAGCTGGATCAGGCCCTCTGGATAAGTGAGACAATTGAATAGCTTGAACTATTTGGGAGGTACCGAGGCAGTGGGACCGGGACCTGTCCTTAGTGCATGAGCTGGCTGTTTGGAACCTTGGGCTTACACAGGGCACTTTGCTCAGCCTGGAAGGAGGGAACTGGACCTGCCTGTACTGAATCCACCAGGTTTAAATGAATCCCCAGGGAATCTTGGCCCTGGAGGAGATGGGAATGGGGAATTTCATTTGTTCAAATGGTAGCTTTAAAAGTGTCACATGTTCTTTGTCTTGGGATGTTCTAAGAGCACTCAGGATTCCTCACAGAAAAGGAAGAAATATTCACTGTGTAGTTTTATGAAGCCTGTCCATATTTATTTTAAATGATTTCCTTTTAACTTGCAGCAGGGAAACAATATTTTTTCCTAGCAATGAAGCCATTCCTCACTACAGGTATTATGTATTTTATATACACAATATATAATGACACCAATTTTGAGTAAAAATTATGGATTACTGGTAATTATACCTCTAAGAAAGGTTCCTCTTGTCCTAAGATGCTACACATGCATATTTATTCTATTACCTCTTAGAAGCTATGAAGTCACCCTTTGATGTGTATAAAGAGGACTATGACTCTCCAACTAATGTCATTATTGTTTGTGTGATGCTCAATGTAACATTTGTCATTTTTTACTTTTAATATTAAAAGTTTTACATAAATAGCAATATTTAATCAGTTTTAATACTATAAGTCTGCTAATTTTCCTTAACCTGAAAACATTGAAAGAACTCTTTCCTCTCCCCAATAAACTGTATTTGATTAGCACCCTGAGTAGACCTCCAATTGTAATTCAGATGCAGTGTCAGGCCAAAATGAGCTTAACCTTGTGTGACTTAGATATGCATAGCTAATAAATCAATGTTGGGTAATGCTTAAGAAACATAAGGCATATTTACAACATTAATATATAAATGTTTCTGGCTTTAATACAGTTGCATGTAATTGTTTCAGTGATATAGTCTTCTGAACAGTTTTTTTCATATACCTAATCTTTGGTAACAAACAAATCTTCTGCCTTTGGTACATATAAAAACAAATCTTTATGATATATAATGGACAATTAGATAAATAATAGTAAATAAACTAAACAATTAATAATAAAAAATTATGCAACTTTTAAAGAAAACATAGGCAGTACTCAGAAGACATAGGCACAAATAAGGACTTTCTAAGAAGAACTTCAATGTGTTCAAGAATTAAAGCCAACAGTTGACAAGTGATGCATCATAAAACTAAAAAGCCCCTGGAAAGCTAAGGAAACAATCAACCAAGTGAATAGAAATCTCACAAAGTAGGAAAGAATGTAAAAATCTGATAGAGGATTAATATTCAGAAAATATAAGGAACTCAAAAAAAAGAAAGAATGAAGAGAACAAATGACCCAATTTAATGTGGGCTATAGATCTGAGCAGGCAGTTCTCAAAAGGAGAAATAAAGATGCCTAAGAAACACCCTGAGTGATGCTCAATTGCAATCAGGAAAATGCAAATTAAAACTACTTTGAGATTTGATCTTTCCCCAATCAGAACAGCTAAGATATAGGAAACAAAAAAAGTAAATGATGGCCAGGGCGTGGGGAAAGGGAATTCTCATGCTCTGTTAGTAGGATTATGGACAGGCACAGCAATTGTGGAAATCAGTATGGAGAGTTCTCAAAAAAGCTAAAACTAAGCCTATCATATGACCCAGCTATACTACTACTTGGTATATATCCTAAGGACTTAATGTCCTGCTTCACAGATGTTTGCTCAGCCATGTTCACTGCCACTCTACACACAAATGCCTGGAAATGGAATCCACCTAAGCAGTCTTCAGCTGATGAATGGATAATGAAAATGTGGTACATATACACTGCAATTGAGGTTTGCAGGCAAATGGATGGATCTACATGATCATCCTGAGTGAGGTAATCCAGACTCAGAAAGACAAACATGGTATGTACTCACTCATAGGAGGATACTAGATGTAAAACAAAGTTGATCCTTTTAACTTTTATTCTCATGTTGCAGAAGAGTATCTGACCTGAGATGGAAAAAAATAAGAATGAGGACTTCAAAGGACAAGAGACACTCTGGTAGTCCTATCTCAGAGTGTCTGGGAAAGGGTTTGGTAATGCTTCAGTTGAGGGCTGAGTATCAAACAGAAGGGTGAAAATACTTGAAAGGAAAAGTGTTGAACTTCTACAGTAAATCTGAGTCCTTCTAAATTATGTCCCAAGCCAACCATGTCCACAAAAAGAGAAACTTATCTGCAGATGCTGAATGTCTAGACTGCACAGTTCTTTTCATGCTCATGATCAAGAGACTCTTAATATCATTTCATCCCCAGCTTCACACAGCAACTCCATCACTAACATGGCCTGGAATAAACAATTTCCAAATGGCCCTGGGTGTTGAACAGTTGGCAACAATACACTACAGCACATTCAGATCATTAAGTTCCATGGAGACCAACATGTGACAGACAGCTCAACACTACAATCAATTCTCTTTCCTCACACATGAGAGAACATTTGTACAAAAAAACAAAACAAAAACCCTCAGGAATTTATAATCCAGGACCCATTTCCCCTAAAGCATTCAAGGTAGTCTGCAGGGGTCTGGGCCCTCTGCTTTGTAATTATGAATAAGTTTTCTGTGCATGTGCACATATACCTTTTTATGATAACAGACTCACTCATTTCCTTAAACTTTTAAATACAGGTAGAAACTTAAGATATTAGAAACTACTGAACCTTAAAAAGGAAATCAAGACACCAAAGTTCACTGAACATAAGGTTTTTTACAGCTGGCAAATGAATAATGTATTTCAATGGACTTACCCTTTTATGTAAAATACTTGATTTTCAACATATAAGAAATATGCCTATAATCAATATGAAAAATACCTTCACAATTTCAAATGTAAAAAAATCACAAAACTAAATGGTATACAAAAACTACATAATTATATGTAGTTATTAGTATATATATAGTTATTAGTTAAGTTATACTTAACTCCAGCCATCAAAACATTTTAAAGGAATCATTCATTATTGAGATAATTTTAAATTTCAAAATACTTGTCATTCTCCAAATGTTCACAAAGTAAAACACATTGGGTAAATATTATTTATAGTTTGTAAAGATACATAGAGATGACAAGCCTCCAAAATAATTATGAATTATTATTATTATTATTATTATTATTATTATTATTAATTCCCTGTATGGATATACCATTCAGCCAAAAGTGGGCCCCTTTCAGATTTCTTTTGAAGATTCATCAGTTGGAGTTTGGTTTCTTGGTGCCTATCTTAGTTAGAGTTTCTATTGATTTGAGGAGATACCATCCACAGCTACTCTTATGTAGGAGCTACCACCCATTTCATTAAAGTGGCAGCACACATTTTCAGAGGTTCAGTCCATTATCATCATGGCGGGGAACATGGCACTGTGCAGGTAGACATGGTGCAGGTAGACATGGTGCTGGCTACATCTTGATCAGAAGGCAGCAGGAAGTGGTCTCAATTTCACACCAAGCAAAGCTTGAGCACATATGAGACCTCAAAGCCTGCCTCCCAAGTGACTTACTTTCTCAAGCAATGCCATACCTACTGCAGCAAAACCATAACTCCTAATAGTGCCACTTCCTTTGGGAGTCATTTTTTTTCAAACCACCACAGTGCCTAAGATGTCCTTATATATCTTAGCCTTTTTAATGACACAGGATCTGATTACGCCACCATTTTTTTTAATCTTCCCTCTAATTTGTTATAAAGGTTTCCCCTAAAATTTAGAAATAATTTTAAGAAAAATCAAATTTGTCCTTTGAAAACACTTAAGTTAAAATACTCTCCCCAGAAGGTGACAGTGTCAACAAATCCTTCACCTCCTCTACTTGGTATCATGAACTCTGACTGAGAAAGCCAAAATTAACACAGCCAAGGAGGCTGGCACATGCCAGCAGTGACTTACAATTCTGACAAGACAAGAGTTGGCCAATATGCATGGCATTGGCATAACATGGCTTGGAGGGCATTGATGTCATACAGTATTCAAGACTGGGCCTGCTATGCCTCCTGCATCAACTATACCACATATCACTCTGATTGGAGAGTTGTGCTGCCCCATTGGGGGCAGACCTTTCCCAGAGGTCTTCCCACCCCTTCCCACTCTCTTACAGAGTTCCTGCCCAGATCCATCATCTCCGTGACCCTTCCCAGAAATGTGCCAGAATGTTCCTCATCTGTATTTCCATCTCTTGATACAACTTGGCACTTAATTATAGGATTTCCTATAAAAGTATCTAGCACATCAGATATAAATGCTTTGTCTTTCCCAAAGAGTTGTGAGATCCTAAAACATCTTGGGAAATGTGAAATTCTTTATTTTATTTCCTTATTTTATTAAATTTTATATTCATTTGACATACCAACCGTGAATTCCCCCCTCCCTCCTCCTCTGATCCCCCAGCCTTCCTCCCCAAACCACCTCCCATTCCTACCTCCTCAAAGGCAAGGTCTCCCATGGGGAGTCAGCAGAGCCTGGTACATTCAGTTGAGGCAGTTCCAAGCCACTTCTCACTGAACCAAGGCTGTGCAAGGTGTCCCATTATAGACACTGGGCTCCAAAAATCTGGCTCATGCACCAGGGATGGATTCTGATCCCATTGCCTGGGGGCCCCCTAAACAGTTCAAGCTAAACAACTGTCTTGCCTATCCAGAGGGCCTAGTCCAATATGAAAATGAGAAATTCTAATGCCTCTCCATATGGTTGAGAATAGATTGTATAATAAAAGTGAGATATGGCAGAAAAAAAGAAAAAGAAAAGAAAAAAACTTTTGACTTTCTTAAGAGAGAATTCTCATAAACAAACATCCATATGCTGAGCTGCCCCATGATGTCATTCAGTCCAGCTCACTGTCCCAAACAGCTATAGGATTTTATTCATGAAACACTAGTACCAAAGTAAAGGATCAAATGTCATTAGCTATTTACCTTATGACTTTTCTAACCAAAAGCTTATTCTAAGATCCTGAATAGAAACCAAAATGCTGATTGAAGACTCTAGCTTAGATCATTCTTTAACATCAGCATCAGAAACTCTTCAGAGGGGCACAAAACTGTTGGCCAAGCTCCCTGTCAATTAAAAATGACTTAAAGTTTGTTTGCCATTAGTTTCTCATCAAACTGAAAAAGAAAAAGAAAATTGTGTCAAGTGTGTGAATAAAGGAGGGATGGTGGGATTGGTAGGGATGGGGGAGAAAGAGGAGCAGGCTTGAAGCTAGAGAAAGAACAAAGAGGAGCCCACATTCTTTGGACAACATAAAGCTGGAGGGGAAATGTCCCAGTTTCGTCTGTCACAAGAACATTTACTGCAGAGACTAAGTGTGGTATTGTGTTCCCAAAAATATTGTGCAGGCTAATAAACTTATCTGGGGTCAGAGAACAGGACGGCCATAATATTAAACATGAGGATAGGCAGTGGTAGCACACTCCTTTAATCCTAGCATTCCAGAGACAGAAATACCTCTGGATCTCCGAGTTCAAGGACACATTAGAAACAGCAAGGCATGGTGATACTTGCCTTTAATCCCAGAAATCCAGCCTTTAATCCCAGGGAGTGACAGCAGAAAGTAGAAAGATATATAAGGCCTGAAGAACAGAAATTAGAAGCAGTTGGCTGGTTAAGCGTTTAGGCTTCTGAGCAACAGTTCAGCTGAGATTCTTTTGGGTGAGGACACAGAAGCTTGCAGTCTGAGGAAACAAGACCAGCTGAGGAACTGGTGAGGTGAGGAAACTGTGACTTGTTCTGCTTCTCTGATCTTCCAGCGTTCACCCCAATAACTGGCCTCAGGTTTGATTTTATTAATAAGAACTTTTTAAGATTCCTGCTACTACTAAGTAGAATTTGAGCAGCCAGCAACTGGAAATTCCCCTTAGAAATAGATTTGGGACTGTACAAAGAAGAATGGGAACACATCATGTGATAATATATCCAGAAAAATTATCTAGGACAGCCAAGTAGACAAACATGAGATGACTAAGGAGTTAAGGGAATGAAGGTGCTGCTTTGAAGACACATTGGAAATTATACTTAATGCCAGGATGGATAAAAAATTATAGGACCAAATGAGGGAGTTAGGCAGATAGGTAATAAGCAATTCTGCCAACTGAATTCAGCTCTGTTGAATGATAATGTCCCCATAAACTCAAACATTTGAATACTTATACCCAGTTAGTGGAACTATTCAGGAAGGGTTAGGAGGTATAGTCTTGTTGGAGGAAGTCTGTCACTGAGGGTGGGCTTTGAGATTTCAAAAGCCCACACAAAATGTGTCTGTCTGAAGATCAGGATGTAAAGATGTTACGGGAAATTTGTACCTTGTGTAAAGATGTATTCCTGTGATTGGTGTAGTGAAAAGCTGAATGGCCAATAGCTAGGCAGGAGGTACAGGTGGGATTTCCAGGGAGAGAAAGAAAGAGGAGGAAGATCTAGGTGTGCAGGAGATGTCAGGAGACAAGGACAGGAAAGAGGAGGTACAAGATGGAAGAAAGATAAAAAACATGCTAGAACATAGATATAAATGAGTTCACTTAAGTTATAAGAGCTAGTTAGAAACAAGCTTAAACTATAGGCTGAGCTTTCACAATAAGAAGTCTCCATGCCATTTTTTGGGAGCTGGCTAGCAGGACGAGAAAACTCCTTACATAAAGCACTCAGCTACTTCTTCAGCAACACACCTTCTTATATGCTGCCATAGTGTCCGCCATGATAAGAATGGACTGGCCCTCTGAAACTGTAAGCAAGCCACCAAATAATTCTTTCTTCTATAAGCTTCCTTGTTGTGGTGTCTCTTCACAGCAATAGAACAGTGACTAAGACAAGCCTTCTGCATAATTGAAGGAAACCATGCATAGGTTTTCTCAGTATGGGGAATAGCATTTATATTTGTAAGCATAATAATTATGTAAACCACAAGAGTCTTGTGTCATAAACAAAAAATATTTATAACAGAGATTTTATAGTAACAATAATATGAATATGGTGGGGAAATAATTAATTAAAAATACTACACTGGGGCTGAGAAAATAGGTCAGTCAATAAATGCACAATCAGTCTGATCCCACATAATCCATATTCAAAAATGTCTAGGCATGGTGGTACATGAAGCCACTCCTGGGAAGGCAGATGCTTTGGTCTCATTGGCCTGCCACCCTATCCTACTTTGAAAGTCAATCAAACGAGAGACCCTGAGAAATGACACTAAGGTTCTCCTCTGCACTCCACATGCACAGGCATATACAGACCCCCATGCCATCCACACAAAACAAAAACATGCACACACATAAACTCTCATACAAACAAACATGTACATAAACACACATATACAAAAACAGAATGTTCACACATCATAAAATCATAGCTTTCTAACAATGAAATACATCTCCAGGTAGACAGCAATCATTTTCACAGCTTCTTTTACATTCCTTTAGTCAGCACCATAGAGTTTTTATCTGGAGGGTATTGGCCAGGATCAACAGATTTTGTTCACAAAGCATGTGCTTTCTAGTATTATTCCAATATCTACTTTTTAAAAAAATCTCTAAATACAATCATCCTTCTTAGTCTTACCTTTTATTTTCATTCTAAAGAAAAGAACGTCTACTTGAAATCAAATAATCTTATGATTCTTGACACTCTGTGGTCTGTAAATATTACATACAACACCACAGTGACACAAAGCATTTCTTGAATTAGCTATCTTTACCTCTTGGATTCTACACACTGGCCCCCAGCAACACACACCAGACTCTTGTTCCATACACTCTTTCCAACACACAGAATGATGACAATGCTGGTACTCACCCTCTGTCCACCCAAATTAAAAGAGCATGAAAAGAAATTTGAGGTGGAACTACACATGTTGCCCTGGAGTGGTGTGAACTTCTGTGGCTTAAGTATTACAAGAATTCAAAGAGACTTGGGGAGCTCTGTTTTATTTCCATATTGGAACCTCACGTGGGGCCATGTTAGAGGCAACAGTTGGCACAAATTGCTTTCAAACATCTCTGTGAACCTTGCTTGATGAGTGCAATAGAATCTTTTCCAAGGAAAACTCCTAGCCAAATATGTTTGGGATTTCAGCTATAGCATGCACCTTCCTGAGCACTTCATCCAGTGTGGACCGTGTCCTGTGCTGATGCAGCAGCCATGTCCTGAGTACTGAGTCTGTGTTAGTGTAAGAACTGCTGTGGTACCCAGTATGGTCCCAAAGATTTTTACACTGCAATGTTGTTCTCCAGGATGGATGTCCAGGTGGTAAAGTCATTAAAATGCTGGACTAAGAGGACTGTACTTAAGTCACTGAGGCGAAACCACTCAAAAGGACTGATGAGGTTCTTGAGAGACTGATTCATTCTGTCAAGAGCAACATACTGTAACTGAAGTGAGTGGGGTCCCTGAACCCCTCTTAATTCTGTCTTGTCATCACTTCCATGCATGATCCCACCATTGTGATGTCGTCTGTCATGGGGACCGTATCTGAGGCTGAACACAAAAGCCTTCCCAGTTTTCTGTTTCAAGCCTCCCAAACTGTGCACTAGACAACCCCACCCCCATCCCAGGTATTTCATTGTAGCAGCAGACTAATTACCAACATTGATAATCTGATTCCTTTGGTCTGTAATAAGGTTGACATAGCTTCAATTTATTTTGCTGTTACTGTAGTGTAGTTTTCAAAGATTTCTCCTTTAAATGTTAGGATATAGGTAATTAAATTATTTACTATAGCTAGAACATTATGGAGAAAAAGCCTTTAGGTTGATAGTAAAAAGCCCAGTTTTCTCCTCTCTATCTTTGTCAGCCCATTTCCAGAAGCAAGGAATGGCTTCTGAAGTTTCTATTCATAAGCAAATTCTCCCACGTTTATCACAACGAGTGAGCTGAGAGCTATGTGTATTTTGAGTCTATAAATCACTTTAAAGAATGTAATCTTGTGTCCATCAGCAGCAGGCACGGTTGGAAGATGGACTCAGGGGACCCTAGCCCTGTCACTGCTGAACTATTTGCTGCTGATGGGTTCTGTAGAAGAGAAATGATAGTCCTCAGTTATGTGCCCATTAGTGACCCCCACCAGGGTCTAATAGATAATTCCACTTCAATGGCCACACAGACAGTCCTAGTGAAACTAAATCAGTCAGAAAACAAACCCAAAGTCATCTTGGAAGAGCACTGGGAGGGACTAATAGAGATGGAACAGAGAATTAGAGTAGAGTGGGGAAGTCTGATCAGAATAAATTCTATAAGTGTATGAAACTGTCAAATAACAAAATTCATCCAAAATGTTTTTAAATTTTTAAAAAGATAAACAATATTGGCAATATAGTTTGCCTTAATTATTCTAAATAAACATATGCATCTTTCTAAAACTTAAGTCTAACATTTGCTGGAAGATCTGTGTTCAAGAATGTTGGGGGTGGGAGGTCTGAAGAAATGGCTCAGGAGTAAGAGTAATGGTTACTCTTCCAAGGGACCCAGGTTCCTTTCCCAGCACCCATATGGCTGATAGCTGACAGCAATCTGTACTCCAGTTCCAAAGAATGAAACACTGTCGTCTTCTGGCCTCCAAGGGCACTGCAAACATGTGGTACACTAACATAACATTCAGGCAAAATACCCACACACATAAAGGAAAATGAAGGAATCTTTTTTTTAAGGATATACTTTTAAAAAGAAAAAGAATGTTCATGGGAACATTGTTCAGGGGAAAACAGGGAAGCAACCTAAGGGTACAAAATTAGAAGGTTTCAACTAAGGCAATATACCTGTGTCATATAAAGTCATTACCTAGTAAACCAATGAGGAAGAAACATAGGCTATGGTTCATGTTGCCACCCAGCACAAGACTGTGAATGTGTTCAAGGCACTAGGAACAAAGTGGAGAGTCCACACAAACACTGTGCTTCCCGGAGCTAGAACCTACCCAAAAATGTCTTCTAGAAAACCAGAGTTCATGTGATCAACTTGCAGCCACCCTGCAGTCTGTGATAAATATATATCCAGATAAAAACCTGAGACCAAGTCTTAGAACTCACTTTGTAAAATATGAGGACAATTATCTTAGAATAATTACATGATGACAATGTTACATTTGCTCTATATGCCTTTATTTTCTGTCTCTTTATACTAAACAAAATTTAGTCTTTTTCTTGGATATGAGGTTAAAAAAATCCTAGCCTCAGAGTCAGAAGATCAGTTCTGCTGCACTTGGTGTCCTTTGACCAAGTCACTCAACTTTTCTGCTGTTTCCTTGGGTGGAAACATCATGTTGGATAACGGCTGGTCCTTCCATAGCCACAAGAGCAGCATCCATTGCCTAGGGCTTCTTAGTCACCATTATGGGAGTAAAGTATAAAAATAATCCTGGCTTTGGGTTTTTCTCGTGCTTGCCTTATGGTAACTAGAAATGCTTTTAGCACATCCTGGAGTCAATTGTAAGTATTTGGATCTCTCAGCAGAGGAGAGGGTTGGAGAGAGGGTTCATCAGTTAAGAACATTGCTTCCAGGGAGCCTCGGTTAGATTTCCCACTACCTACATAGTGGCTCACAACCATCTGTAAATATAGTCCTGAGGTATCCAATACCTTCTTCTAGCCCCTGTGTAAACTGGGCATACATGTGGATCACAGAAATGCCCACAGACAAAACACCCATACACATAAAATAAAATAAAATTTAAACTAAAAAAAAGCACAATAGAATATTTCATATTCTTCAGATAGTTTACATTGCTGGCCATGGGACAGGGATGGTCAGAAGAAATGTCCTTATTTAACACTCCTAGTTTTGAAGTCTTTTCTCAACTGAGTGGTGAAAGAGTAACATGGGCATATAAGAAGAATTGTTACTGTTTGTTAAGATAGGGAGTACATGTACTTCCTATTATTCAAGGTTTTCTTTATATTTTCAGTTTTAATGTTAACCTCCTCAGATATCAAAATGATTTTTTAAATCACTGTAAATCCTTAAAACTAAGGTTATGTCATAATTTAGAATTACAGGTAAAGGATTACAATTTATTGCCAAAATATTAATATTTCTCCCCAAGGAAAACATGATTTGATCATATTTTTTAGTACAAAGACATTTTACTAGTTGTGGCTTTAATTATTTCATAACACGAAAGTTTAAATAAGACACAAAAACTTTATAAAACTATACTCAAAGGAATGCATTCTAATGTCCACCCAGTGGAGCATACATTCATCAAGAGTTGGTGATGATTCCTCCTCATTAGGGTTCTCCTATGGCATGAAGATGCAACTTAATGTATCCCTCAGCCATCATTAGAGAAGCTTCTCTTTGCAGCAGTTGGTGATTAACACAAAGTCCCCCAGTTGGCCAAAGGGCAGAGAGTAAGAGACTAGGGAGTGCTCAGCCTTAAATGATATAGCTATATCATATTCCCTCCTCCGATGCCTCTTGATCATTTCAGAAGATGGAATAGAAAAATTTCCAGTGGAAGTATATAAAGACAAGGAAACAGTTTCCTCTGGACACATCAGGATAACTTCACATGTAACCTACAATTGATGTGACAGTACACATGAGCCTGAGGCAAGCTCAAGGGAGACCAAATCCTAGCCATCGAGAAGGAAGTTGGACACAAAATCCTACCCAAGGAGCTATTGGCAACTAATAGCTCTTGAGATGGGCAGTCAATTATCATTAAGAGTGGAGCCCCTGGTAAGTTGATCATACTCTAGTAGAAGGCCATACAGGCCAAGAATATATGGGTAGCACAAAGTAGATTCCGTGGTGCAAAAAATATTTAAAAGGAGACAAAATTGGGTGAATAGGGAAAGAGGGTGGACTTGAGGGGAGTTGGGGTGAATAAGACCAAACACTTTGTATGAAATTCTCAATGAACTAATAAAAATACATATTTTTAAAAGAAAAAAAAAGAAATCATTTAAGGATCCTGTATGGGACCAACCTAGGCCCTCTACATATATCTTACAATGTGTAGTTTGTTGTTCATTTTGGATGCCTAACAGTGGAAGCAGGGGCTGTCTCTGACTCTTTTGCCTGCTTTGGGACCCTTTTCCTCATACTAGGTTGCCTCAGCCAGCCTTAAAAAGAGGGGAGGTGCCTAGACTTACTGCAACTTGAAATGCCATGTTTGGTTGCTATCCATAGGATTTCTGGAGAGAAATGGGGGGGGAGTGGATTTGGGAGGGGGTGGAGGTAGAAGAGGAAGGGGAAACAGCAATGCATACATATATATATATATATATATAATCAGTGATATAGCCTATAAGCACTCCTTTCATGGAACTAGGGCTCCTTTTATCTGACATAACCACACATGGTATGGAAAAAAGATGAAAAGATGGTCAGAGTCAAGAGGGCTGTGGGAGGGTCCAGGGATCTGGAGGGTCTAAAGGTTGACCAGGACTCATTTGAGTAGCAACAACATTGTATAGATGAGGGACACAGGATTCACAGGCCTCATTGGGCAGAAAATGCATTCATCTATTTGGAGTAGTATTTCAGTTAAGTAAAACTAAACAGGATTATGTAGTTGGGAAGATATAAAAGAACTGAACATGGCAGACAAAGAAAAAAAAGGCAAAATGTCTGCTTGCCTTTCCAAGGTCCAACCTAGGAGGTTTCTAAGGCTGTGGCAAAACAGGTCTACACTCAAATATGATGATGGCCTGCCGAACAATTGTGGGATTTGGTCAATACAAATGATTTATTGAGATAAACAGCTTTCAAACATAAGTAAAAATTGAAATTCTAGAAGTTAACATTGTTAATATTATTTCCTCAAATCATTAAATCATTCTTGTGAGTTAATGGGGGAAGACAGTTCTAAAAAAAAAAAAAAAAAATTATCACATGAGACAAGTGTGGAAGCTGTAGAGGAGTGACTGGTCTTCATGCCCCAACTGTTCCAACCAACATGAAGGAAACAAATGAGCGCCCAAACAAAGTGTCAACAATGGGGTCAGCATGCAAGTCCCTGGCACATTGCTGCTTAATTAAGTCAAAATAAATTGAAATCCAAAGCTGTTTTACATATCTGAGTCATTTTTTTTATAAAGACAGTTTAGTGAATACAAATGTGGAAAAATGGCCTAGAACTTTGCTGCATTAATAGTTTATATTAAAAAATTCAAAAACTAGCAGTCTGAAATTAGAGAAAAACTTTTTAAATATGATTGCTTCTATTGTTTCTATCACCCATTCTGCCACTCTGCAGATTGGTGGTGGGGTTATTTAACCCTTATACTGAATCTCCTCATTAATCAGCCCATGTTGAGGCACAAAAAGGGTTTGTTGTACATATATCAAAACATCTATATATTTCTGCTACATGTTTCAATAAGTTATTGATGAATATTCCAAAGCCTACAAAAAGTACCACTTTCCCATCTAACTTCTCCCCATAACACTAATGTACATTTAACAAGTCCCTACTTCTAAGAAACAAAAGTCAAAAAGTTTATATTGAATTGCTTCACTTTAATGGCAACATTAAAAATTGTATTCCCTGCTAATGAAAATAATTACTTTAAACCAAACTTAAAAGACTTGTATGTGTCTTTATCCATGAGGCAGGGAAGCCTAGCTTTGGTATAAATTTCCACTAATCTTATCAGTTTAAAACAGATTTTCTAAAGAACAATTGAATCACACAACCAGGACACAGTGTTGTACTAATGAAATCCATCCATCCACTCAAGAAACTTTAATGAGCCTTCTCTATCCTTGGAAAAGTAATGAAGATAAGATGATAAGAAACAATCCCTATTCTCAAAGTTCTCAGACTTAGGTAAGAAAGACCAGCATTGTTTCCCAGATGGAGAACACTCATTCCAGGAAAACCAGTAAGCAAAGATTCTACTGAGATGTGGACTTTTAAGAAAACTTTCCAGAAAGAGTGCTGGCAAACTGAGCTGACACAGCCCATGTAGCCTGACATTCGTCTCTGTAATTGAAGTTTTCCTGAAATACAAGACAACAGTATCTGGAAGCACAACCATAGCTGCTCTCAGGCCGAGAAATATTATAGGTGTTGCATGGACCTCAAGACAGACAACAGTGACTCTCTGGCTCTTTGCAGGAAAAGTCTGATCAAGGAAAAGAGGTGGCTGGGGCCTGAGTGATAGTTTGTTCCTTCCAGCCTGGGAAGTATATGCTGAGGCACCAGGTCAGAAAGAAAGGTCTTTTCTGGGAGCTGTATGTGACTCAATATGGGAAGGAATGTAGCTAGAGGAACAACTGAGGGGATGTATTGTGTACCCTAATAAACTTGCCTGAGGATCAGAGGACAGAGCCAGCCACTAGATTAGCCATAGATGTCAGGCAGTGGTGGCACACACCCTTAATCCTATCACTTGGGAGGCAGAGATGCATCTGCATCTTTGTGAGTTCAAGGGCACACTGGAAACTGAGTCAAGCAGTGGTGGCACACACATTTAGTCCCAGTACTGGGAAGCACACATGCCTTTAACCCCAGGAAGTGATGTCTGGGTAGAGAAATATCTATAAGTTGTAAAGAAATGGGAACTCACTCTCTTTAGGCTGAGGATTTCCTAAAGGTAAGAACTAGTGGTTGGCTGCTCTGCTTCTCTGATCTTTCAGCTTTTGCCCCAATGTCTGGCTCTGGATTTTTTTATTATAAGACCATCTAAGATTCAAACAAGGAACAACCATGGACTAGACCACAAAGTGCTTTGTCCTTAGACAATTGAAAATAATGGGTTACAATGTAGGCACTTTGACTTCTAGGCTCCAGAACATGCTTTAGGCAAACATGAAACTACTGTGTCAACAAAGTCTTCAGATCTATCCAAAGACCCATGGAACCTTACAGACCTGTGTGGAACTCTCTGCATGTGCTTCTTCTGTCTGTGGAGCATTAAAAACACAAAAGAATCAGATGCAAATTAAAGCAATTCATGGATTTTGTCAGGAAGATGTGTCTTTCTGGTGGCCAATATGGAATCCTCCTTTCAAAATCCTGAATGTAGGGTCTCAGAACTTGAGACATTCAGAGGAGGAATATGCTAGTAGGGGGGAAAAAAACCACCAGAGTTTTAGAATTTAAAAAAGTCCAAATTTGTCCTGCTAATGAAACAGACACAAAGTTCAGCAGGTTATATGCAAAATGAAATGGTCAGAGTCTGGGCATCATCCTCTATAAAACAAGAGCTCTAAAGTACATATCACAGGGCACTTGTACATATCACAAGGCACTTATAAGGATGGTAAAAATATTTTAAGTCTTTAGCCCGACGCCTGACACAAAGTAGTGGGTCAATAATGTTAGCTATAGTCACTGGCTTTTTAAGTCCCTACCACATAAGGAGGAAGAAGACGAGGAGGAGGAGGAGGAGGAGGAGGAGGAGGAGGAGGAGGAGGAGGAGGAGGAGAATTAGAAGAAGAAGAAGAAGAAGAAGAAGAAGAAGAAGAAGAAGAAGAAGAAGGAGAAGGAGAAGGAGAAGGAGAAGGAGAAGGAGAAGGAGAAGGAGAAGGAGAAGGAGAAGGAGAAGGAGAAGGAGAAGAAGAAGGAGAAGAAGAAGGAGAAGAAGGTGAAGAAGAAGGAACTTGTTATTAT
This sequence comes from Onychomys torridus, assembly GCF_903995425.1. NCBI lineage: Eukaryota > Metazoa > Chordata > Mammalia > Rodentia > Cricetidae > Onychomys > Onychomys torridus. The sequence continues at coordinate 140,597,435 of NC_050443.1, read as the reverse complement.
ATTAGTATTTTCATTAGGAAATAAATTTAGCTAAGACCAATGTTAATCAGTTGTATTTCCACTTAAGCAGCATACATGCCATCCAAAATGCCTTCATCTCCCCTTCTACAATTCCTTTATTCACCAAATTCTTGCAAATGTACATTATAAATCCTAACCCCCCACCCTCCCCTCACCTCCTTCAGCTTGACCCTCTGTGTATGTCAGACAGACACAGCTGTCGCCTGGTAGATGATGCTGTTAAGTATGTGGTACCTTCAGATGATGCCACACATCTACTATCTACCTCCAGTGTCACTGTTGCATAATCACATCTGAATCTGATTTCTTCTGCTTCTCCAGAAACTGGTCTCTTTTGTATTTCTGTGGCCTTGCACAACTAATTTTTTTCTGTCTCGTCTTGCTCAGCACCTAGAAAATTCTTTCCAAACATAAACCAAACGCTACCATGCTCTCTGTACAGTTCTCTTCAATTTATTCAGAAAATTCTGGCCCAAGTCCTATAGTGCTTTTAACTAGACATATTTTTCACATTTTTGCATTGTTCTATGACTAACATATATATATATCTGTCTCATCCAAATTGTGTGTGCCTCCAAGTCATGCATCTTGCCTCACTTGACCTCACACCCTCAAAACCTTCTGTATTTGTTGTCTCATAGCCATTATCAGTAAATATCTGCCAAGTGGTAAATGAAGCAATAATTACCCCCTTGCCTGTCTTCATAGATTCTATCCTCATTTAGAAACAACTGTATTCTAAGTCAACTAGAATTTTGTTAGTGCATGTCACGTGCTCTGCAGCATATGCAAAGCCAGAGGAGGACAAGACCACTCCTCCAGGAACTGGAGTGGGGGTAGGGCCACAAATGATCATTAGATATTGGTATCGATCAGATGGAGACACAAACCAGCTGCCCACATGCTTCCAGAACTCCTCCAAAGGTGTTTTCGCAACACTAACAGGTTGCAGGTAATTGCTAGCTTCTCATTGCCTATAAACAAGATCTTACCCTGAAACTAAAAGAACATGCACAGATTTTTTTTCCTTTTCTTTAACATTGCACAAATTTTTGTACATATTCTCCTTTAAGAGTCTGAGAAGACAAAACTGGTCTTAAAATCCACTTATCCCTATGAGTTCACAGTCTTGATAGAACACCTTTTATTTTTTCACATGATGAATTCTAATTATAATTATAACACAATGCATTTATAAATTTTTGTTTCCTGGTGGTTTTCTTTTTTCACAGTGCTGTGTGAAATTATCAATTCTATTTTTCTTTACTCTCTGCACCAGGGATGCTTCAAAGAACAGTAATTAATATTTGGCAGATGACAACTAGTACATATTCAAGATTAAAAATATATTTTAAAGTATGTCAGAGACTAAGAAAGTATGTATGTACCGATTCCACATTGTTTCACATCTCAGTGCAGAAATGGTCAAAGGTAACAGAACAAAGACAAAAAAGGATAAAGGCCTTTCATCATCTTTTTCACTATAAAAAGGTTGACAAATGAAGAGATCCAATTCTGTATTCTTTGTTGTTTTATCCCACTGTCTAGCACGTCACTTATCTATAGAGAATACTTAATAAATGTGTTGAATGGAAAAAAGAAAGAGATGAACAAAGAACAAAATGAAAAAGAATGCAACATGGTGTCTTGGGAAATACAATCTACAGAAGTGCAAACATTTACCAAAGTATCTTGAAAGAAGAAGGAAGCTGTGAGATAAGTCAGAAAAAAAAACAACCTACAAGTAACCCAGAAGACTGACAGCTGACAGCTCAGTTTAATATGAAACTTCCCCACCTTCAGTCACTTGCTAGTGCCTGCCTTATGAAAAAAAAAAAAACTATTTGGATTGCTTTACCAAAAAAAAAACTACAGCCTTAATACAGATACATGCACAATAAGAAACAATGAAATTGTTGGCAATGGAAACTCTATCCATGAACAAGGCAAAGATTTTAAGAACCTGAAACAATGCAATAGTATGATAGCTTTATTCAGCCCCTTTGTTAGAATGTCTTCTGTGTGGACCATATCAAGCTACCTCACCCGGGTTAGGGCATTTTTTTTGAGGGTATTGGGTATGCCTAGAAAGAGAAAATTGTGCTGTTGATTAGGAATCAAAGATTAAACCCTAGATTCTGGACTTGAAGTTCAGCAACCAGGTTCAGAGTAATAATGAAGATTAAATTGAGGACATCAAGCACATCCCATCCACACTGGTAGAAAGAAACTGTTGTTGAGTTCATGCTGTGGGATGTTCTGTATGTCAAATGTGTTGCTCTGATTGGTTAAAATAAATAAAGTGCTGATTGGCCAGTAGCCAGGCAAAAAACATAGGGTAGGTGGGACAAGGAAGAGGAGACTGCTGGGAAGTGAAGGCTGAAGAGGGAGATGCTGCCAGCCACCACCATGAGAGAAAAGACATAAGGTACTGGTAAGCCACGAGCCACGTGGCAAAGTATAGATCAATAGAAATGGGCTAAATATAAGAGTAAGAGCTAGACAATGGTAGGCCTGAGCTAATGGCCAAGCAGTTTAAAAAATATAAGTGTCCATATGATTATTTTATACATGGCTTGTGGGACCGCAGGGGCTTAGCGGCACCTGGAGAGAAGCTCTCCAACTATAAGTTCAGTCACTGAATGTGACCTGTTTGCTAATGTAAATGGGTCTGCATTTTAAATGTGTCAAACTAGTTACTGGCTCTCCTGTTTTATATGTACTTCTGAACCTGAAAGTCAGTTCATATGCACTGAGCATTTAGAATGTAAATCCTCAGTACTCCATATATTTCATCTACTTTCATCTCCAAGATTATGGAACAGCTTCCATCACTATACTTTTTTTAGTAACTAAGAAGTAAACTGATTTTTTTAGTTGTAACTAACTTTCCCAAGGCAATACAATTTGTGTATAGTGTCAATGGGATTTATAGTTATTAAATATCATACACTATACAATCACTACTCAGTACAGTGGGATCAGGGCTTGCTAAATGCTATGGTCAGGTGCATCCTCCAAAGTCCAACTGATAGAAACTTAATCCCACTGCATAAAGTATAAAAGGTATGGTTGGGGAGATTTAATCCTCCAGGGAGCCATGCCCACCAATATCCTTGTAAAAGGACTTGCAGGATTGTGTTTACTCCACTGCCAAGTAAGGAATAAGTGTCTCTTCCCCTAGAACTCTAAAGTAAGCACAGATGCAGGCAGATAGGGCCAAGCCTGTTAATGTCTTTACCCTGGACATTGCCCTTCTAGGACTGTGACAAATACACTTCTGTTTTTTACAAATTATGCTTCTCGGATACTTTCTTCTAGCAACACATAATAGACTGAACATGAGCATGTCTGCCTCCTGACTGGTTCACACTACATCTGTTGACATTAATCTAAAATTGGTTCCCAAGCATGACCTTTTCCTTTGTAATATTCACAAAACTGAAACAAACCATAACCTTTTAACTGCACCATGTAAAAATGAAATTAAACCTCATCTCTTACACTGTACTTATGGTAGGTCATTCTTTGTGTATTTGTGAAGCTGCCTTCACACTCAAGCTGTATACTCTGTGTTCTGTGAGGCTGAAAGAGACCTCTGTCCCTCTCTACCTCTCTAGACATCCCTAAGTTTATTTTTCAGCCTCACAGCTCCCTTCTTTCAAGATACCTTGGTAAATGTTTGCCTTTCTGTAGATTATACAACAAAGCTATACCATTTAGAGCAGAAGCTAGCATCTAAGTGAGACCATGATGCTGTGGATATCACTCTGTATAAATAAAATGCTGATTTGCCAGTAGCCAGGCAGGAAATATAGGTGGGACAAGCAGAGAAGAGAATTGTGGGAGGTAGAAGGCTGGGGAGGAGAGACACTGCCAGCTGCTGCCAGAAGAAGCAACATGTAAAGACACTGGTAAGCCACAAGCCACGTGGCAAAATATAGATTAATAGAAATGGGCTAAATATAAGAGTAAGAGCTAGACAATGGTAGGCCTGAGCTAATGGCCAAGCAGTTTAAATAATATGAATGTCTGTGTGTTTATTTTATAAGTGGGCTACTGGACTGCTGGGGCTTAGTGGGACCTGGAGAGAAGCTCTCCAACTACACCATGAAGATGAAACTTTAATATGACAGATCTTATTTCTGCTACACTGATGCTTTAATATAGGAGTCAACCCATCACAGCAATAAAATGTTGTAATCATTTGATGTTACAAAACAGACTTGATATCACTGTTCTCTTAGCAGCTCACTCATTGATTACCTCCTTATTTCCTTTCACAAAGGGAAAAAGAAAGGTGAGATGAGCGATAATAAACCAGCTTGGAAAAAAATGAAATTCCATTATGATCTTGAACAGATACAGCTAAAAGGTTGCCTCTGTCTCAAGCTCTCTATGTGGCAATCACATTTTCTGAATTTTTATTAAAAAAAAAATGTAACATGTAATGGAAGTATTGGTTAACAAAAAGCCTGGAGATTTTAAATTGCTGCTATCAGGATAATTCTAGGTTTCATAAGGTATGTTATAACACATAAGCTTTGTTCAAAGCTTACTGGAGAGATGAGATGCTGGTTCACAGGTTAGAGCTAACTCAAGATTCTTATGGTTATTAAAAATGGTATTAGCCACTGGCTTATGCAACATACTACATCCTTTCAAAATAAGCAATAAATTAAAAACCAAAATTGTGTAAGAAATATTGCTTTGGAGTAACAGAGAAAGAGAAGTATGACAAGAACAGTGAGCTTCACTTTTTAGGTCATTGTAATTACCCAAATAAGAACCTAGAAAGATGTGAGTTCCTCATCCTTGGACCCTGCACATCAAGTATCATTTGAGGGAAAGGATATCAGCAGGGAGGCTCACATAAAGGATCTTGAGACCAGAGACTGTCTTAGATTATGTGGATGAGGCACAAATGCAGTGACAATGCCTTCACTGAAGACAGGAAGAAGAGGAAATGAGTCCATGCAGAAGGGAAGGCTATGACCATTGAGACAGAGAGTAGAGAGGCATGACTGTAAGCCAAGCAATGTTGACAGTCTACCAGAATCCAGGATTCAAAGCTGCAGTGTCTGTGCCAGAGCCGTGGGTCAGTTGCTTTCCTGATACCTTGATTTCTGCTTGTAATACCAATTTCAGCCTTGTGGGGTCTAACTCTATGAAAGAATATAGCTTCTGTTTTGTTCTTTCTTACATTTAACCACAGGGAAATGATGCAGTTCTCAATAATTTTAACTATGGTGTAACTAAGTGTTATTCATTCACATTTTCCCATTTATTTAGATCCAGTAAAAATAGTCTTCAAAGGCTCTCTTTTTCATATGCTATAAATAAAAACAGTACAAAACATCAATTCTTGTGTATGGTCATCAAATTCTTCACATGGAAAATGGATTAATTCTCCAATCTACTGTTGGGCATCCATTGGAGAGTTTACCCCTGCCCCAGCCTCCCAGCATGGATATTTAAGACTTCCTGAGTTATCTATGTAAATAGTCTCAGCAGATTCATGGTGCGATGATTTTTAAACAAACTTAAAACCATATTGGAAAAAAAATATGAGAGAGATGTGAAAAGTATTTCCAACAAAACTTACTCTGAGAGGAAAAAAAGAATCATAGAAAATGTTGAGTTTCTATTATTGCCTGGTATGTTGGGAAAACACATTTTAAAAGTAATTGTAAGGTATTAAGCCAAAGCTTTTTTAAATCGCTGTCTATTATTAGATAGTAAGGGTAAGAATTTACTTTAATTTTTTCCAGCACTGGTGACTGACAGCAGGGGCTAGTGCATTCAGGGAAAGGGCTCTGCACTGAGATAGACTCCCAACTCCGAATATTTTTACTTCACAAATGAAAAGAAAATATCTGGATGCTTTTCCTACAGAATCAAAAGTTATTTGGGATTTTTTTGGTGTCTATTATAAACTGTAAGTTAATGTAGAAATTTTAATAATGAGATTCAGAACAGGTATTTACAAGAGCAGAAGAAAAGTTAATTTATTAGTACCCTGAAAAGGGACTTATGTAAGAAGGAATTTACTTCAAAAATGATAGAAGTTATAAGATTCATAATCAAGTTAAGGAAATATTTAAAATTACAATTATTTTCATTATTGATAAACTACTTTGAATTAGTTGGCGATTTTGTATCATGTAAGATAGCTTTTTCTTCCTATTTTTAAACCTGGAAAGAATAAAGTGAAAAAAAGTCAATAAAATGTACAATACTGGAACCTTCACAGGGTTTGCTCACTCTGATTACAGCAGCTACTTCCTAGAGCATTTTTGCTTCTAACATAAACCAAAGCCCATGTAAACAAACAAACAAAGAAGTTGGATGGTTGGGAGTTGACGCTTCATGACAGTGATCATGGGAATGTGTGGATTTTACTGAAGTTCCTTCTTTTGGCATAAACAAGCATTTTTTTCTCAGAAGAAACAGGAAAATAAATTATTGTTCACACGTTTTAAGGAGAAATTTCATTAAATATTTCTAAGTCACCATATTTTCTAGTAACATTTTTGCCAATTTCTTACTTTGCAAATTAATAGGCAGTCTTTGCTAAAGGTAAGAATTTTAGGCAAGCTGAAGTAGTGCAGTCCAACAACTAGTTAGTTATTTTCTTGGGGCCATAATTCTCTTAACTGTCAGTTAGTAGAACAGAAGACTTAAAGTATTGGAAATAAAGCTTGATTAAAAAAAATATCAAAAAACATTTCTCAAGATGTTCTCCTCTAATATCAATGCAAATGTACTTAATAAGGTGGAATATGCATTTAAATGCATAAAATGTTAAATTATGTGTTGTATTATGTCACAAAAAAGTTAAAATGCACATTTAAATAATTTGGTAAAATTGTAATATTTCCTTACCATAATAAGTGAGATCAATGATTTATTCCATATTAAGAATAATTGTCTTCTTTCCTGGCTTGGGATACAAACCTTAGGGATATTTCTTATACTCTAAGTCATTAAATCTCCTGCTCTTTATTCAATGAAACCCAACAAAACTATTATTTGAAATCAAACTATCAATTGTTAATAGTCAACCACCAATCATTTTCCAATTGATTAATTTAATTACATTTAAATTTTTCTGCTACTTTATTTTAGCAAAATATTTTTCATGATTTCTTTATTCAAAACTCCATTAATATTAGTTAAGCTCAACGTGTTATCATGCTCTTCATAAGAAGACAAGAACAGGGACCTGAGACAATATGTCAAGTGTAGTTTGGAAAATCTTATATAGATAGAAAATGAAAGGAAAAAATGAGAGAAACTAAATGCTAGATAGAAATTCACTACTACTACTACTACTACTACTACTACTTTCTCCCTCAACGGTCCGCCTACTAACCATCAATGGATTTGTGTTCCATAAACTTCTCCTTCTTTTGATGTTCATGGAAAATATGTAAATCTCCAAAGAAAATTCTGTTGTGAAGGGTAGAATATGTCACTCTAAAATATGCCACATTGGCACATGGATCATTTTGAGCTGACAGTCAGGAAGTGCTCCCTCCCCACTCTCAACTGGAAGGTGAGAAAACACTCTGTGAAGGACACTTCACAGATCCTCATTAGTCTAGAGACTGACTGTAGAATCCACATAGCCAACAGGACTAGGCAATCTCTGCCTTCCATCATTTTCCTACAATTTACCACACTAGAAATCGATGTACTTTCTCTTCCTTTGTTGTGTTACCTACATAAATATATATATACATATATATATATATATATATATATATATATATACATATATATGTTCTTTATTGAGGCCAACATACAAGACAGAGCTCTGACTTGTTCTTTGAAATTTCAATATTTTCCAATTTTCCTCCAATAGACATATGGGCTAAACATGTCAATAAACTTCTTTTTCTTTTCTTTCTTATATTTTCCTTTCTCTTTTTTTCTTATTGATTCACTTTGCTGCATCCCAGATAAGGGCTTAGAGAAAAGAGAAAAAAGTACAGAAAAGTAGAAAATTATTTTTCCTCCAATGTGATAACAAATGTCACACAAATGATAAAATTACTACCAACTCCTGTAAAAGTATGACTATACTAACACATTCAAGGCAAAATATACAAAAAAGTGACCATGATGGAAAAATAGGACAGCTAATAAATATAGCAAGAAATGTCATCTGCATGTATTATTTAGGATAACGGTTTCTCCTTTGACTTAAAGGACCCTTAGTTAGAGATTGCTCAGTCTTTATCCATTGCTGGGTTAGGGCCAAATAAAAACAAATGATGATCCTTTGTGCATATGCCAAGAAAAATTTAATGAAGCTTGGACTTTTACCAATTTTCATTTGAAAATCCCTACCTTCTTATACTTTAAGCATAACATAATTCAATGTATTTTATGTAGAATAAATCTGAATTCTTCCAAATAAGCAACAAAAAAAAAAATAATTCTAAGATCACTGAGATTTAAAAAGGACTCCAGATGAGATACATCTGGCTGGACCTATGTAACAAAGTACATTTGGATTCATAGAGCTGGCCTTTGAAATTTGCTCAGCTAATACTTAAAATATACACATTATTTGATATTTCTCAGTATCTCCAGATCTTTAAGACCACTCTATTATAGCAACTGAAGATGCCTTTTTAAATAATTTCTAAACTTTCGCCTTCCTTGTCTTACCACACTTACCTGAAAGACATGTGACCTTTAAGAATCCCACACTCTTGTATCAACCCATCAAGATACAATATCTACAGGGTAAAACCCACTCCCTTTGAACTTCAGCACATAACCTGACAAGTGCATTGCATGCCAGTCCTCCACAGGACTGAACATTAAGAGCTCTGCTCAGTGTCCAGCAATTTCACAATGCCCACTTCTTGGGGCAGAAAGCCTACAATAATTCCACTTCTGCTCTCAGTAAGTTGCTTTGCTTGCCTTTCCACTAAATTCACTTTTTAGGTCTGGAGTTTGGTGATATTTTGTTTGTGATCTAACAAATAAAGTTTGCCTGAAGATCCAAGTTTGGAGCTAAGCCACTAGTTAGCCATAGAGGACAGGCAGTGGTGGCACATACCTTTAATGCCAGCACTAGAAGGCAGAGGCAGAAGGATCTCTGTGTGTTTAAGGCCAACCTGGGCTACACAAGATTAACCCAGTCTAAAAGAGAAACAGTGGTGGCACACACCTTTGATCCCAGCACTTGGGATCTCATGCCTTTAATCCCAGCACTAGGGAGGTGGAAACAAGTGATATGGCTGGGTGGAGTGTGGTGATATTGCATTCCCCAAAATATTGTGCACCCTAATAAACTTATCTGGTGTCAGAGAAAAGAACAACCATTAGATACAGAGGCCAGAAAATGGTGGCGCACACCTTTAATCCTAGCATTCCAGAGGCAGAGATCCGTTAGGATCTCTGTGAGTTCAAAGTCACACTGGAAACAGCTAGGCTTGGTAACAAGAGCTTTTAATACCAGGAAGTGATGGCAGAAAGCAGAAAAGTATTTAAGGCATGAGGATGAGGAACTAGAGCCTGGTTAAGCTTTCGAGTGAGAAGTGGTTCAGCTAAGATCCATTTTGGATAAGGACTCAGAGGTTTCCAGTCTGAGGAAACAGAACCAGCTAAGGAGTTGCAAGGTGAGGAAGCTGTGGCTTGTTCTATTTCTCTGATCTTCCAGCGTTGACCCCAGTACCTGGCTCCAGGTTTGATCTTATTAATAATACCATTTAAGATTCATACTACAGTAGAGAGAGGAATGTAAGGCAGGAGGAGACAAACTTGTTCCCTTTCAGCTGAGAATTTCGTAGAGGTAAGAACTAGTGGCTGGCTGCACTGCTTCTCTGATCTTTCAGCATTTACCCAGATATCTGACTCTGGGTTTTTATTATTAAGATCAATTAGAATTCATGCTATACTGGAGACAACTTTAAACTGAAACATTCTAAGAAATGGATGAAGAGGGAAAATCCATGGAAGATCAGAAAATTCAGGAACAGAATTTCGTGCTCATGAACCACTCTAAGAAAAAAATCATTTTTTGAGATTATTTTTAATGTGACCTGCCTACAGAAGCATCACCCCATCTAACCAAGGAGGAAAACTGGCATTTGCCAAGGGACCATGACCTTACACTCTAAGAATAGTTTTCTGTTGTTATTGTCTTCATAACAGTCTTCTGGAACTATAGCCTGGCACTATGAAAGCAGTTTGTTTGTTTCCCTCAGTATTTTATGCTCATTAGGGAAACTTGTGGGTAGGAAACATTATGTATATTATTCTAGAAATTAAAACAAGACACCATAGATAAACTAAGGAGGTACGTACATTCGAAAGAAACTTGAGAAGACAACTGAGGATCTTACCACAATGGGGAGCTGGCAGCTCTCTCTCACCAGCTTAAGAAAGTCTCTTTGCCATTTCGCTTCTCCCTGCTTCAAGGCACAAGTCCCAATGCCATAACATAGGGAAAAGGTATGGTCTTTTTTTAATTAATTAAATTTTTTAATTTATTTTACATCTCAACCTCAGTTTCCCCTTCCCCTCCTCTCCTCTGCCCCCCCATCCACTCCTCCTCTGTTTCTGTGCAGAAAGGGCAGTCCTCCCATGGATGTCAACAAAGCATGGCATATCAAGTTGAGGTAGGATTAAGCTCCTCTCCTTGTATTAAGGCTGGGCAAGGCAACCCAGTTTGGATAATAGGTTCCCAAACACCCAGCTCAAGCATTAGGGACAGGCCCTGATACCACTGCTAAAAGTCCCACAAATAGACTAAGCTACACAACTGTCACACGTATGTAGGAGGCCTACATCAGTCCCATGCAGGCTCCCTAGTTATTGGTCCAGATTCTGTGAGCTCCTGTGAGCCTAGGTTAGTTGTTGCGGTGGGTTCTCTTATGATGACCTTGACCCTCCTGGCTGGTACAATCCTTCCTCCCTCTCTTCAACAGGATTCCCAGAGCTCAGCCCAGTGTTTGGCTGTGGATCTCCACATTACTGGATAAAGGTTCTCTGATGACAAAGTAGACACCAATCTGACCACAGGAGATGGCCAGTTCAGGCACTCTCTCCACTATTGCTAGGAATCATAGCTGGGGTCATCCTTGTGCATTTCTGGGAGCATTCCTGGCACCAGATTTCTCCCTGAAATGGCCTCCCCATCAAGACATCTCTTTCATTACTCCTCCTTCCATCCTATCCTCAACACGCCCAACCAGACCCCTCATGTTCCCACTTCCCACCCCACCCTACTCCTAATTTACCTAGGAGATATCTTCTATTTCCCCTTCCTAGGGAAATCCATTCACCCCCTTTGGACCCTCCTTGTTACCTAACCTCTCTGGGGCTGTGGATTGTAGCAGGTCTCTCACTAGCTGGCTGGTTGGTGGGGACTGCTAAGAGGTATGCTCTTAATGAAGCTAAAATTATTAAAACATCAACCAAGACATGGTGTGCATAACCTACTTCCAAGTTCAGTATGGCTCTGCCTTATCAGGAAGGGGTGATAAAGGTTCTGATTGAGATCAGGCCAGCTTAGTTTCTAGACCTTCACTGTGCTTGACCTTGACAACAGCATGCATTGTGTAACAGTTTTCCAACATTTCATGGTCTGATTTTGGTTTCTCCCCTAAGTTCACATTGTTTAGGCTCTCAAGAATTCCTTAGATCCCCCACAGCATTGTAAAGCCCTAAGTTCCTTTATACCATGTTCAGCAACATGTTTTGATTTGTATTTATTCCTGAATTCTTCAAAAGCTGGCCTTTGGGTGCCCCATGACATGCAGTCATGTAGTGTTTTCCTAACCTACTTTTTAAGAGATTTGAGACCTCTGTGCAATTAATACTGCAATTAAACTCATTTTGAATATATAGGTGACCCAAGACACATACTGAATATACATGTGACCTAAGTGATATTTGCAGATAAAATATACCTGTTCTTCTCTGGCAAATCAAGTAGAAAAATAAAGAAACAATCATCAAGTAAGTTAAATAATGGAAATAAGACAACATTACAAGAGATGGAGTTAACTGAAAATGTTACTCATAGTGCCGGTTTACCCTGATCCCCTCTTGCTCTTAGTGAGTCACTTTGTTTTTTTGTATTTTACTGAGGACTTAGCCCCTCTGGTCTTCTCCATGAATTTATACTTTCCAAGCATCCCTCACTCTTCCATTATCATTTTCTTCATCTCTATGGCATCAACGTTTTCAGCACATTAACTCTGATATTCTTTATTTTCAAACATCGCCTCACTGTACAGACCTTCCCAGTTGCCCAGACAGTTTTCTCAGTTCTCTGTTATATCCGCAATAGTCAACTCAGTCACAGCTTCTACTTCCTCCATTCACCAGCCACTTTCAGTCTGGCTGCTGGCCCCATCACTATAGAGACACTGCTCTTAACAAAGAATCCAGACTGTCAAATCAGTGAGCATTCTACTCTCTCCATCACCTTTCCTTTCCTGAAAGTCTCCCCAGATTATCTCTAACTCCGACATCTCCCTGAGGCTCCAGTCACAGATTCAATTAATCAACCTAATACCACTATCACAGTTTTTACCGTGGGAAGTAGGAAATGTAGCCATCACTCACTTGTCACTTATGACCAAAAGGCAGCATCTTGGCTAAGTGCCAGTGTTAAAAACATCAATTCCTGTGTGAGTTAATGAAGATACTAAAGGTTCAAGTTATTTGCCTGATTCTGTTTTAACCTTGGGACAAATGAGGGTAACTGCTTTATTAAAGTCTCTTATTTCCTCTGTCACTTTTAATTATGTGTATGTGCATCATATGTGTGCAGCTGTCAGAGGCATTTGTATACCCTAGAACTGGTGTTACAGGTGGTGGTGAGCTGCCTGACATGGGTGCTGGGAACCAAACTGAGGTCTTTGGAAGAGATGTAAGTGCTCTTAACAACTGAGGCAGCTCTCCAGCCTCTCTTTTTGTCATATTATTAATAGTAGCTACTATACATAACACATATATACATACATACATACATACATACATACATACATACATACATCATACATACATACATATATACATGCATACATCATACATACATACATACATACATACAGACAGACAGACAGACATAGAGAGAGGGGGGGAGGGAGGAAAGAAGGGGAAATGAGGGAGGTAAATAGCCAAAAGGGATTGTATATTGTTTCATTGATAAATTTAGAGTTTTCTAAATCTTGTTTTGATTGACATGGTAAAAAAGAGTTTATTTAAAACTTGGTAAGAAAATGATTCAATATATTAAAAACAGTAAAAGGAACATAATCTAAAAGTTAAGTTCACAGAAGCACAATTTGATGCCCTGTTTTCACTCGGTGGTGGTGATGAAGTATTTTCCAGTAACAAATTAGTAGTTCTTCATTTGATTTTTTTTTTTGTCTAAAAATAAGCTTGTCCATAAGACTGCTAACTACATAGTTTCATTGCCTTCATTAACATAGACCTGGTTTGACCTCACCATCCATATCGAAAACAAAGCATCTTGTTGAGGACAGAGGTAAACTGTGTTTTCACTCATCTCACTCCTGATTCCTAAGTCAGCCAAGTGCTGCAGGCAAAGGATGGATCTGGCTCCCTGTGAGTAACATCACTCTCATCTCCCAGCTGACTGTGGCTACCAATGACTCCACTACTCTGAAATTTAGTTTATTCATCTATCATCTGAACAACCAAATAAGACCTACTCAGAGTGACACTGGGTTTATGTAAGACTTGTCAGAGGTCATCTAAAGAGTTGAGTATTTTGATATTCAGAAATTGGACCCATTCTCCCTTCTTTCCTCCTCCCTATCTAGAGGTGAAACATCTATGTCTGGGTGTCTTCACTATGCTCTGTCACTTACCTTCATCTATGACCACATGTTCCCAGAACATGTCAGGTAGAAGCAACATAGGAGGGATGTCCTGAATCAGAGTTCTAATGGAGGACCAGATGATACTTAGGGCACATGCAAGGTGATTTTTGCTAGTCAGATGTTTTCCCAGGGAAGAAGTAACACCAGCCTTCTATAACATGAGATTCACAAGCTGTGCAGTAATACAATATGCTGTGAATTACCTCACTACTCACATCAGCACAGGGCTGTGATATTATCCTACCAGCCCAGTAGTCTGTCTCCATCAGAAGATCCAAAGGCACCAGTTTTAAGGATTCAGTACTCCTGCAAACTGTTTTTCCTCTCCCCCCTGTATGTAATGGGTCAGGGACAAACAGAGAGCTTAACTGTTACTTATCTCTGGTCCCTTTTGCATTTGTTTAATTAAGAGCATTGGGTCTTGATAACGTGGATTAAGCTCTTGCTTTAGTTACGGTTGCCACTGTGTCCTATAGTGGCATTTAATAATTTGACCACACTTTGAAATCATAAACTATTTTTGCATCTGTAACCCAAATCATTCTCGCTATGGCAGTAATTACCACTCTTTATCTTCTAAGGAAACCTAACTTCACTTATTGATGGCATATCAAATACTTTGAAATGATTAAAAACTCATATTTATTACAATGACTTGCCAGTCCTTTCACATAAAGGAAAGTAATTTTCAAGCTCATCTTTTTTAGTTTGTAATCTGTCTGTATGTGGAGAAATGACTTGTGACATGAAGCCAAAGAAAATGGCAATTTCTCTTTTTTCTGAAAGTGGCTCCCACTCTCTGTGTTTACAACAAATGGTAGCCAAAAATTCCAGGCCCCATTCTGCTCCACCCTCTCAGTAAATCTGGAAGCTCCACTTGTGGTGCTGGGGACCAAACCCAGGACCTTCTATGTGACAAGCAAGCACTCAGCCACTGAACTCTGTCCCCTTACCCTGTGGGAAGGCTGATTTTATGAAAGTCACATAAAGACAACAAAGAAATATAATGGATAGAGTTGACTGCCTCATTACCCTCATATGTCTGTAAGTTGTGACAGTCCATCACGGTTCTTCCCTATGAGTGCCATAAACCCAGGAGCAGCAAAGGAAAATGTTTCCATCTCAGGTCAGAGTCCTGCATCTTTGGTGTTTGCTTTGGTTTTCATAGCCCTCTAAAAATTCTGTTCCTGTGGCATGCTTTATAGGCCCTTTATTGCAGTCTGTATTAACTAGCTGCAGAATTCCTGATCCTCCAAAGCCAATCACCTGCTTGGTGATTATTATCTGTGTATTGGTGAATGCATCTGTTCATTTTCCTATAATTCTAAATAAGTGCTGGGACTTCAGGTTCCAAACACAGTCCATATGTGCACAGGTTTGATGTTGAGGCCCAATCCAAGATGACCTTCTTTAACTACTACACAGGTGGACTTTTGCCCCAATCATAGCTGCTCTAGGCCACCATGCCTTTCGGCCCCCAGCTCTCTGCCCTTCAAATTTGGGGACCTTGTGCACCTTGGAAATTTTCTGAAGTTTACTATAGAAGGTCATTCTACAATAGATAAAAATGCCACCACTTGCATGATGAAATCTAACCCCAACATAAGCATATTTGGAGATACATCTCTGGGAGGTGCTTAGGTCATGACTGTTAAGCCCTCATAAGTAGGATAATAGTATTAAAAAGAACCCACGGAGACCCTGTCCCTTCTAATCTTGGTAAAATACAGCACAAATACTGTTATCTAGGAAAACCCCACCGGACAGTAAATTCAGTTTGGCTTTCTAATCTTCAGAAATGTAAAGAGTAAATCCCTATCATTAATAAGCCTCCAGCCTGCGGCATTTTGTTATAATAACCTAAACAAACTGAAATACAGCCTCATCCTCCTTGATAGACATTATAAGGAAAATAAACTATTTGCTGATTCCCAGAAGGTTTGTGTTTTAAGTACTATTTATTCACTGTCATTATGGTCTGGTTTAGGCAATCACACATACTGTAGAAAATTATCTACTATTGTTTCTAAATATAATATATTCCTTGGGGTAAACATTTCTTTAGTTGTATTTCTAGTCATTTTTTTCATGGTAGAATTTCCTAGATTTTGTAACAAAACCATGTTTTCTTGAAATGTTACTTTTTTTAAGAAAAGAAGGGCATTGGGTAAGTGTCTTAACAGTTAAGAGCACTGACTTCTCTTCTCTTCCAGAGGACCAGGGTTCTATTACCAGCACACACATGGTAACTACTAACCCTTGTTAACCACCAGATTCCAGAGGATCTGAATCTTTTTCTGGCCTCTGTGGGAACTGCATGCACATGGCACACAGACATGCATACAGGCAAAACATCCATATACATCGAATAAAAATAAATCTCAAAAAAATTGTAAAAAAAAGAGACTCTACTTCCTGTTATGTTTGACTTGTGCATTTTAAGACAATCTGTTGGTCTGTCCTCAATTACTGGTAATGCTTCTCCATTTATGCTTTGCTACAAACAATGACCAAGTAATTACCTATTATTACAATCACTCATTATTTATGAGCAAAGGAGACAAGCGCTCCTATGTAACATCAGATATATTCAAATTACTGGAAACATGGCAAGAGTTCTCTTTGGAGAGTACCTGTGACTCAAAATTTCAAATTAAGGGTTTGTCTTAGGTCTCTTTTGTGATAAACACCATGACCAAAAGCAACTTGGGTGGGGTGGCAAGGAGGGTTTATTTTGGTTTACACTTCCAGTTAACAGTCTATCAACGAAGGAAAGTCAGGACAGAAACTCAAGCACAGCCATGGATGGGTACTGCTTATTGCCTTGCTCCCACGAGCTTCTCAGCTTACTTGTAACACTTCAGTACTATATGCCCAGGGGTGGCACTGCCCACAGTCAGCTGGGCCCTCTCACAGTCAACAATAATCAAGAAAATGCACCACCAACTTGCCTACAGGCAAATCTTATTAAGGTATTTTCTCAGTAGAGGTTTCCCCTTCCCAAATGACGCTAGTTTGTGTCAAGTTGATTCAAGATAGCCCAGACAGGATTATTTTTCTTCATTAATAAAACAGTCAATAAAACTTACAAACTGGCAAAATTGCACTTCGTATCATCTGTTTAAAAGATATTGAATGAACCAAAAGAAAAATGAACAGTAGTGGTGAACTCCTTAATTCCCAGCACTTGGGAAGCAGAGGCAGGCAGATCTGTGAGTTAGAGACCAACCTGATCTGTAGAGTCAGTTCCAGGAGAGCCAGGGCTGTGTACACAGGGAAACCCTGTCTCAAGAAAAAAACCAAGTATACATTTATATTTCCATACATATATACATGGAAAGTGTGATCTAAGGTGATGGCTCAGTAGGTAGGGTGTTTACTATTTGAGCATGAGGGCTTGAGTTCAGATTCTACAGCAGGTGATGGTAGTCATAGTACTCCTGATACTCCTACAGCCAGGTAAGAGCCAGCGAGTAATTCCTGGAAACTACAGGCCAGCTAGCTTGGCATCATTCACAGCAGTAAACAAGATAACCTATCTTAAGCAAAGTGGAAGGCAATGACCAACACTGGAAATTGTCCTCTGACATATACACACATCACATACAAACACATAAAATGATAATTTATGTGTATTATGTGTATGGTTTCAATTCAGTGAGATAAAAACTGAAAATTACAACATATGTTCATAAGTCTAACTGATAGCTTCTCTCACTGGTTTGACCACTTTTACCAAACATTTTTTTGTTTTGTTTTGTTTGTTCATTCAAATATTTAAACCTTTAACTGACATCTGACATTTGGACTTGGACATTATAAAGTCTTACAATGTTATTAAATTTGAGATTTTTCTATATATAAAGATAAAATAGCTCATGTGTTCATATAGATACTTGAATCATAATATTAATATCTTTAGTTCTTAGGCATAGCATATGCATATAGTAACAAAGACAAGGCAAAATATAAACAATCTGTGCTGTATATCTAATAAAATTAGTATTGTGTTGTAAAATGATGTAAGGTCATATATGTGTAAATAATTTAGTATACACACCAAGGATGTCTTTGATTTATCCTTGATTAAAATCAGAATCAGCATTCAAGAGGAGGCCATACCGTTTCAAACAAGACTTAAAGGGGAATGTTAGGAAGTTGGTGGTCCAAGTGCCTTGTGAACTGAAAGGATGTTACTGCCATTCAGCCTTGATCTAGATGGGTAAGGAAGATCTTGAGTAAATATTTACAGTGCCATTTACCACACAATATAACTTGAATCCATTATTCTTCCTATTGGCATATTCTTGCATCTACATCATTCAAATCTGTTTCCTAAAGTGAGGAAGTGCTTCCTCTGATATTTGTAATTGTTATTTGTAGATGTAACCATCTTGTTAAATAAGAAACACAGAGCCAAATACAGAGTTAATAGCCAAGAGGTCAGAGCAATAGCTGAGAGCTGAAAACCTTACCCTTCACTGCTGCTGCTGTCTTTCCTCTCTGCAAGAGGCCTACTTCCTGTGTCCTGTCTTTTTTATAGACATTCTGTTCTGCCTTCTCATTGGTTGTAAACCCAACCACATGACCTCCTCATCACTGCCTGTCTGTACAGACCTCCAGGTCTTCTATGGTTGGTATTGAGATTAAAAGCGTGTGTCGCCATGCTGGCTGTATCCTTGAACACACAGAGATCCTGCCTGGCTCTGCCTCCCAAGTGCTGGGATTAAAGGCGTGCACCACCACCACCCAGGTTCTGCTCCGGCTTGCTCTGACCCCAAGGCAACTTTATTAATATACAAATAAAATCACATTTCAGTACAAATAAAATATCACCATAGTTATTAATAGTTTCACAACTACTCAAGAATGGATACTTGACAATACCTTTTGGAATGAGTGCTATAGGGAACTGGGTTTGTTCATAGGGAGCTGTATACTCTGTTTGGCATCTGAGACTATTCTTGCCATGGATGTATTTTGCCTGGATAACTGACTGCCTCTGATCTCACTGATCTGGCATTTTCAAATCAAGTTAAAATATGACTTTAATATGTATTCATAACAATTACATTTTGCTATGTGGTGTGACTTGAGGTTTTGCAGGTAGCCATGGCAGCAGTGAGCTTGTGAGTGTGATGGCCATGGCATGTCCTGAAGACAGTATTTCACAGCACTCTTCTCTGTGGTCCTCCAGGTTTCTTACTTTCTTTCCATCCCTCTTCCACAGCCCCTCTTCCACAATGTTTGATGTGGGGGTCTCTTGATTGACCTAGAGTTTTCCATTTTAGCTAGGCAATCTGGCCAGCAAGCCCTGGGGATTCTTTGTCTCTGCCCTCCCTTCTCCGCAACCCCACTACTGGGGTTACAGATACATGCTGCTATGACCAACCTTTTCATGAACATTGTGGGCCATGGGTGCTCATGTCCTCATGCTTGCACAAGTACTTTATCCACAGGAGCCAAGTTCTCTCCTATTCTATTTTTAAAGTTATAATGGAATCTCTTCCTTTATATCTAGTTAGTCTTTCAGAAGACTTTCCCATATCCCCTTCTCTTGTGTCCTGTGAGGCTTCACCTATACAGAAAGGTACTATAAAAACCAGTCCTTAGTGCATGAGCCAGCTCTTTGGAACCTAGTGTCTATGGTGAGACATTTTGCGCAGCCATGTGCAAGGAGGAGGGGCTTGGACCTGCCTCAACTGAATGTACCAGGCTCTGCTGACTCCCCATGGGAGACTTTGCCTTGGAGGAGGTGGGAATGGGGGGGTGGGTTGGGGAAGAAGGCTGGGGGTGGGAGGAGGGAGGACAGGGGAATCTATGGTTGGTATGTAAAATGAATAGAAAATCTCTTAATAAAAAAGAAAAACAATGGATAAAAAACATTCCAGTTTCCAAGACTACTGAGGTCATTTTTACCTTTAGAGTTTTCAGTCTGAATCTCAGACTCTAAAAAAGGCATATCAAGTAATCTAACAATGCCCATAGA
Organism: Onychomys torridus; assembly: GCF_903995425.1. NCBI lineage: Eukaryota > Metazoa > Chordata > Mammalia > Rodentia > Cricetidae > Onychomys > Onychomys torridus. Next base: position 140,577,545 of record NC_050443.1, on the reverse strand, counting down.
AACAGAGTAATAATGGCCTCCCATACTCTACTATCCACCACCTGGGACATGTAAGTTTGCAAGGCAGACAGGGATTAAGGTTGCAGATGAACCAAGATTGCTAATAATCTGGCTTTACCATAAGGTCTCTGGATTGTGTAGGTGGGTTCAACATAATCTTAAATGTGAGAGAAAGAAAAAGCTGTGTGATGGAAGTGGGAAGAGTTTCAATTTTCCTACCTTCAAATACAGAGGAGGCAGCCATGAGCTATGAGATGTAGGTGCCTTCTGCAAGCTGGAGACATCAAGTCGATCATTTTTCCCTAGACACCACAGAGGGAAAGTGGTCCTGCTTTTCTGTACAGTGAACTCAGTCCATGTCAGACTTCTGAGCTATAGAACTCTAATACATCTGTGTAGCACTAACCCACTAAGTTTATGCTAATTCCATTGCAAGTGGGAATAGAAGAAAATGCCCACATTTTTTAATCCTAAAAGCAAAAACTTTAATTCAGAAACAGTTTGACAATTTATTTTTGCATATCCCACATCTTAACAACACTTTAATTGGCCTCCACAATTAAAAGGCCAACTATTCTCTGCCAGTTAACCAAACACATGACCCAATTAAAGCCTAAGGTCTGACAGTATAGTAACACATGGATTACTCTCTCTACTTAAAAAAATCTCTCTCAAGAATTCATCTTGACTTATGGATTATGACAAAATATAAGCCTAATAAGGTATATCAGTCAGTGAGAGGAGATTTACTTTAAACATATTTCAACTAATAACTTGAGAAAGGCAAGATGGAATTCCATCATCATGTTGCAATCCCCAGTAATAACAAGAAGTGGCAAGGGGACAGCTCCTTGACAGGAATCAGCAGACTTTAGCTAAGGGTAGATCCAGATTATGGCTGGTGCTCTTTCCCTGGGAGCTAATGGCTACTTGTTTTACTCTTTAAAGGCCTAAAAACATCTAAAAGAAACTAATGTTTTCATTGCACACAAAAGTGATGCAAAATTCAGATTTGGGTATTTACAAATAATATTTTCTTAGGCACAGTGGTACCCATGCATTACTAGCAATTGTGCTGCATTTGCCCTGTACCAGCAGAACAGAGCAGCTGCAAGAGGCTCCCATGGCATTGCAGAATCCAAAACATTCACTTTCTTCGAAAGAATGATTCCCTGGGTCCTTCTCTAAGCAATGGGCATCAGTTCCATCTACAGCACAAAACGAGAAGTGTGCAGAAGTATTCTCACCAATAAATCAGGTTTAAACTGATTCAGGGTCCTTATCATGCAGCCAACTTGTGGGGAATAACAGTGGACAGTGGAACATGTACAAGAGTACTGTCAGGACCCACTCAGCAGAGGAGGAGGTGGGAAACTCCATGGGAGAAGTTTGTTTTCTAGGACAGAATCATTATCTAGAAGAAAAAACAGACCAGGGGGGGAAAGTCTACAAGTTAAAGGGATAATTGCAATATGTCGATTCCATTTGGAGTCTCATAGAAACACATTAAAACACTGAATTATGAAGGGGCCCAGGAAATGTGACACTAAGCTCATAGCAGAGGGTATTGATAAATTGCTAATGCATCTGCACAGTGTCTTAAATTTTTTCTTCTAAGTCTCTAGAGCAGTGGTTCTCAATCTCCCTGATGCTGTGTCCCTTGAATACAGTTCTTCATGTTATAGCAACCCCCAACCATAAAGGTATTTCATTGCTACTTAAAAACTTTAATTTTGCTGCTGTTATGAATCATAATGTAAATATCTGATATGCAGGCTATCTAATATGTGACCCCCAAAGGGGTTGAAACCCACAGGTCAAAAACCACTGAACCTGAGTGTTCAGGGGTGTAACTCAATAGCAGAGCACAGGTTTCATATGCACAAGACTCTGGGTTGTATGCCCCACATCCAAACAAGTAAATGAATACCCTATCTCTTCCATATAACATTTAGATGAAGTAACATAATAGCTGAGATTTACTTGTAAATTTTCTAGTAAGGAGGGAAGAAATGAAAAATAGGATATTGGCTGAAATTAAGTTATAGGAATATTATAAAGTCTTTCTATATTGTTGAAATTTCCCATATTTTAAAAAGGCATTATTTCCCAAAGGCCTTGAGCTTCACAAAGAGAATAATTTTATTACAACAATTTTCCTCAAAGTATAAAGAAACCAATAAAAACATATCAAAAGCAAAGAGTGTCCTATACTCCAATATTGCCTAAGTTTCCTATTTTAACTCCAAAAGTGCCAATAAAATCAACTTTGACAAGGACATACAATGATGTTTCAGTGATTGAGATCTGCTGTGGATGACTACCAATTTGGACCTGCTTTGAAGGCACTTTGCAAACCACTACTCCAGCACAATTGTTAGTCTCATATTACATCTTAGCTATACTCGCCAACATTCTAACTTCTGAAGCATTAGAGGCTATACACAGCACCTCCTACAAAACAGGGGCCCAGTGCTTTTCCTATCTCCTAATAAAGGAGTCAAGAGACTGTCCCTACATGGTGAGCATGACCACCAAAGGCTCCACATCAATGCACCTGTCATTCACACTCCTCCAGGGAGCAGGAACTGCCATTTTCCTTCCTGATAAGAAGTAAGCAACAGACCTCTGAAGTTACAAAACTAGTGAAGAGACTGAGCCAGGCTGAAAGCTATTAGGGTGAATTTCAATGATAAACGAAGGCCAGTCCCACCCACCTTCAGCTGCTGGCAAAGTTTTGATTCAGTGAAGAGGCTGAGAGCTAGATAAGTTTAAACATCCTGTGGCTGGGCGCTGTATCTTCCTAAGAGCAACACATGTCAAGACCCAATGAAAAAGAGTTTCACTGAATAGTTTAAAATGGTGATGTGAATTAGCTAGCAAATTAATTAGCATAATGATCCCAATAAGAAATGAAAGAAATAAAAATATATAGTTTCAAGATATACCAGAAAAATAGAAATATAAGCATACACTATGAAATACCTGCACAGAATGGCATAATATATCTAAAAAAACAATGTTGAGTGGACAAGGCAAATGGTAAATGAAAATCTGCTGCACAGCACAGTCCCCAAGAAATGCCAAGCAGATAAAGCCATAGCATCCATATATCTCCATAACAAATGTGTACTAGAGGTGACTTTAATTTGGATGAAGGAATGAATGCTGATTTGGAGAAGTCTCTTTCTGAGGGGATGGAATCAAAAAATAGGAGATGGGTGTTTTATCTGTATCTGTAATATTTTGTTCTTTTAAAGATACCAAGAATAGATAGACATTTTTACTTTTTGTTGAGTGTGTGTTGGAATGATCATGATAACTCAGCATTTTCTATTTTTTACATATGGAGATTATTTATGTTTTCATTTAAAAAGTATAATAAATGGATAGTAAGAGTCAAAGAGACTTGTAAAAGAATTTTCACTGAATAGTGTTCCTTTAAGAAAACAGAACATTTGGGTAACTCATAAACCAGTAAGAAAGGAAAAGGAAGTTGCAGTTGCTTTAATAACTGCTAAGAAAAACCAGCCATAGGACAATTTCTTCAGATTCCACAGCTAGCAACTGACAGACAGGAAGGAGTCTAGCCTTGGCTAGCTTCATTCCAAAGCTACCACAATGTTTGCTAAAGTACATGCAGACTTATTGCCCAAAGTACAACAACCTGTTTGAGATCAGACCTTTTGGGCAATGTTCTTATTCAATACAGCTCTCAATCCAAAATGTCACCATTATAAAGTTCATTTCCAGGAAAGCCCAGAAAAATCAAGTTTCCAGAAGGGGGGAAAAATCTGGGCAGGTATTTGCATGAATGCTTTCTCTCTTTTGGATTACTTTGTGGTTGAAACTCAGGTAGAGAGAGGGTTTTCATGAATATACAGCCCTGACACAGAGAGCTTGTCTTGTCATACACAAATTGTCATGTCAATTCTCAATTGTAGACATCCATCTTCAGAACATCCAGAATGGTTCTCATTTTATTAAAGCTTGGGCAATTGCTGACATCCTTTAAGCCTGTTTCAGGAGGTCAGAGAAAGACATGAACTGATACTTTGGTGATCTTTGAATTATTCATAAAAGCTTCTGGGGGCATACATTCCACTACATGACAACTTGTGAACTCATTCATCACTGTTCCAGAATAAATACCTTCTAAGGAAGACCCACACAAGAATCAGCCCTACAGTCCTCATTCTACCAGGTGAGTCCATGAGGATGAAGGAATCAGAGTTAGACCCATCATAAGAAAAAGTAAATTTGCAATGTAAATTTAAGTGCAAATGCAAACAGCAAATTAAAAATAATCCTTTCTACCCACTCCTGTGGAGTAGTAGCATAGTTATCTGTCTCCTACTTAAACTATTCTTCCCTACCCCCCCAAAAAAAATAAATAAGATAAAAATAAATAAAACATTTTGTTTCTATTTTCTTTTGAGATCAAAAATCAAGTAACTAATCTCCCTCACATTAACGAAAAACTATTGCTTTTTATGTTGCTAATTGATTAATTCATTCCTGGAGCAAATGTGTGACTAACTACTCTGTGCCAAGCACTGTTCAGGGCTCTTTGCTGTATCATTGAATAATACAAGAATCTACATTCAGGAGAGCTAATACTCCAGCTGTAATAAGCAAAGAAAGTCATTTAGTGGGAAGTAAAAAGACAGACCATAGTACCTACAGTCTGCTTATGAGAACCTCCACACAGCCAAGGCCAAGGTATGATTGGTCTTGGTGTTATTTCACAACATTTAGCATCTATCTCCATGACTCAGTTAAAATTAGCATTGGGAAGATGGCATTGCTTTTTTCCTGACAACTCCAAGAAAGCTTTTCTTTCTCTTGAAATGTGGTCACTATGTCAAGGAAGCTCTAGTTCTGATTTTCTAACCCCACCTTTAAGGAGGTACGAACTGTTTAACCTTGCTCTAGCGGGCTCTGACTGTAAAGATAGACTGTACCCTCTGTTAGTTGCTCTGCATATCTCTTTTGTGTGGATTAAACTCTCGGTGCTCTTAGAGAAGCTGTCCAAGACCTACCACTGTGCCTGTCTTAGGTTTCTGTTGCTGTGATAAACACCATCCAAAAAGCAAGTTGGCGAGGAAAGTTTGTTTCATCTTACAGCTTGCAGTCCATCTTGAAAGGAAGTCAGAACAGGAATTAAACAGGAATCCAGAGGCAGGAACTAAAGCAGAAGCCATGGAGAAACACGGCTCACTCCCCATGGTTCACTCAGCTTTATTTTTTATACATTTCAGGATCACTTGCCCTGCTCATGGGTGACACTACTCACAGAGGTTTGGGCCCTCTGAGCCCATCAATCACTGGTCAATAAAACACCCCCAGAGACTTGCATACAGATCAATCTGTTGGAGGCAATTCCTCAGTTGAGCCTACCTCACACGTGACAACTCCAGCTTATGATAAATTGACAAAAAAAATAAACTAACATAGTGCCTAAAACTTCTGTGCCTGACAAATGTTAAAAATTATCTTTCTGGTGTGTGTGTGTGTGTGTGTGTGTGTGTGTGTGTGTGTGTGTGTGTGTGTGTATCCACAGAATCCTCCTTGGATTTGGAAGCACTGGCCTGAGCAATCTAACCTGGGTGCTGGGAACTGGACCCAGGTCTTCTAGAAGAGCAGCAAATGCTCTTAACTGACAAGTCATCTGTTAAACCTCTAGAATAAGTTTCTTAAAAACATGCATTCTCAAGAATCCTTTCATTTTTGTCCTTCTAGCCCTCCTTTGCCTTTGCAAATGAAACTGAGAAAGTCAATACATCCAGCTGGTCTAGCCAAATGAATATAATTGTTCTTTTGCTATTTATAAATAATTTTAATGACTAAATTGTTTTTTTTTAAACTCAGTAAATGATGGCAGGAGAAACTGTTCTGATATATTTTAGAATTGAAAACAAATTTAAAATTATCATCATGCAGGGATATTCTCCCCCAAAACTTGTTTGAATTACCTTTTTCCTAATATGTTTGCAGCCCTCAAAGATACAACTAAATTTCCATGCACTATAATTATGATGATGGAGAAAAGTATATTCATTGTTTTGCTAATTAGTCAACAGTATTTCCAAAATGCTTAAACAAGGTGGGCCATTGTAAATGGATTTCTCTTCACCCAAAAAGAAAAAAATCATACTAATACGAAAATGCAACTGTATTCCCAAGCAATACTGCTCTGTTCCCTTTTTAAGTCTCAACACAGTGAGTAAAAGGCAATACACAAAAATCAACCTGTCAAGAAACGGTTTACTCAGTGATGGACCAGCAGCGCTGCAGGAGATCCATTCCACTTCCACCAAGGGAGTGCTTTGCAGAACAAGAACAAACCATTAAGGTATTAATGACACTGTGATGGCATATTGGATGCTAAAAGAGAAACAAGGATATTCTGTTCACCTAGTTGCCACTGTTTCTGTCACAACCACCATGGGCTTACCATCTCCGTGGTCCTCAAGTAGTTGAGAAAAGAATTTTTCTGACTTTAACCCTGCCTACTCAGCCTTTCTTTAGTTCAAGACATTGACAAATCTAGCTGTTGGGAAATTTTATCTTTTAGGCATGACATGGTGACATGTCTTGATTCCTTGACATCAGAGCAGTTTAGATTACCCACAGAGACACTAACAAAGACACAAAATAATCAGGTCTGTTAACATTTCCCTGGAAGAGACCTGAGATGGCTCTTGAGGCATAAGAGGATCCCTACTTCCCTTAGGACATATAAGCAAGTTAACAATTGCTGGAGAGGGGGCAGGTCTTCTTTGGTCATGTACCTACCTATAAGTTGTCCATACATCTATAAATAACTCCAATTAAATTTCTTGCCTTACCAAGGTAGACTTTCTTTCATTTTTTTTTTTCATCTTTTGTAGGTACCATATCTGGGATGGATAGACATTTGTTTATATCTCAAGATACTGGAAAAATCAAGTAATACTTGCGATGGGTAACAAAAGCTAGAACCCACCTCCTAGGCCCCAAATGAGGACATGAGTCTCAGAAGTGGAGCCACATTTGTACAAGGATTTCTCTTGTATACACAGCATCTCGAACCTAAGCCATGGCAGGGAGAAGTGCATTTGGTACCCAGCTGAAATGCACTTGCCTGCTCTGGAGCACTGCTGTTTCCTGTACTCCCTGCTCTTTCTGCACACTCTCAATTGCCCACTTATCTGCCTAAGGTGTGATACTCTGTGTTTGGCACCTGCTGATAAGGGTAATTATAGCATTAGTGAAAGCAAATACGCCATCCAAGGTTGAAAAACAACACTAATTACAACTACTCCATCCTTTTACTCTCTCAAACTGATCTTGTCCCTTTAACACAGAGTTTACTCGGAGATTCAATTAAATCTACATCTATTTGAAAATAAGCCTTTAAATAGTTGTGGGACTAGAGGAAATCACCCCTTTAAATTAATAATGCATGCATGCAGAGGTAAGTATTTGATAGCCGCAATACCAGGCTACACCTCCTAGATTATATTTTAAACACTTTCCATGTATTTCTGTGCAAATACAAAAACAATGGGAAGAGCAAACACACTACTTCAAGGAAAAATGCAGTCTAGATCTTATATAATGACCATGAGGAAGTTCTTAAATTATCTTTATACTATAGACCACTTTGACAGAAATACTATTTAAAAAGCTAATACTCAGAAACTTACTTTGATACCCCAAATGCAAACATATAATTTCACACTAATCAATAATAAAACAAAACTGGAATAAAATTTATCTGCCTGTATTTTAGTTTCCAGATTTAAAAAAAAAAAAAAACTAAGACTTTATCTCAGAGGAAAATAATTTCTAAAGGATGCATATTATTAAATATTACTTCACTACATCAGAATTATATGAGTTAGGTATTTGAATATCAAAGGATCATGAATTCATAAACCTTCTATTGAAAACTATGAAGCTGAAAAATAAGAAGAGAAAGGAACATTTCTTGAATGATATAAGAACCAACAAAGATTAGCTTTTTGGGCATGCCCATTGCTGTGGCCCAGAATCTCAGAGCATGCCCATGGAATGCCACCATGAAGCCTCAGAACAGCTGCCCCTTTTTCCAGCTTTTGCAAAGACAGTACCATTTCTTCCTGGCACTGGAATCAAAGGTTCTCTATAACTGTGGTCAGGAATGGGTGGGACACACACACTCTCCTACCCCCTGGCTTCCCCTACCTCATAAGCACTTTCTCATTACCAAAGCAACTGCCAGAAATGTAAAGTTTTACTTCTGTTGCTGGTATCACGACTGTGCGGGTACTGAACTTCTGAGAAAAATCTTTACAGATTTGGTGGTAAATCAATAGGAAATCTAACCAAAATCAATTCAAGCAAATCTCCCTTAACACATAAAATACTGTAATTTGGCTCATAAAAATTTCTCTTGGTAGCTCTAGAACAGTGGTTCTCAACCTGTGGGTCATGACCCCTTTGTGGGTCACATATCAGATATTTATGTTATTATTTTTTTGTTTTGTTTTGTTTTGTTTTGTTGTTTTTCGAGACAGGGTTTTTCTGTGTAGCTTTGCGCCTTTCCTGGAATTCACTTGGTAGACCAGGCTGGCCTCAAACTCACAGAAATCCGCCTGCCTCTGCCTCCCAAGTGCTGGGATTAAAGGCATGTGCCACCACCGCCCAGATTCTTAACAGTAGCAAAATTACAGTCATGAAGTAACAATTAAATAATTTTATGGTTGGGGGTCCCCACAACATGAGGAACTGTATTAAAGGGTCACAGCATTAGGAAGGTTAAAAACCACTATCTTAGAATATGACAGAAGTTTCCTTGTTGTAGTAAATAATTTCCATGTCCAGGAGATATACCTGTGCCTCCAAAGTAAAAGTCAAAAATAACAACACAACCTTTCTTACTTGAGTGGAGTTAGAGGTCCTTACATCCCCTGAGTAACTTTAACCAGATTGGACATGAAGCATCACAGCTTACTTTAACAAAGCCTCTGCATGATCATTTCATGGTCTCAAAAGAGCCAAGAATGACAATGAAGCCCCATGATTAGTAATTAGCCAATTTCTTCCTATTCATCTACTCTGTTTTCAAAAGAAAGAGTAAAATCTTCATATGATTTATTATTAGGCTGAATGCCACATTGTTTCTGAATATAGCCCACAATGGATAAGACCCACAACTATGTCAAAGAATATGTTAATGACTCATAAGAACAACAAAAAGCAACGTTGTTCAAGTTAGCTGTGATCTACAAGCTATTTTTCCGAGATAAAATATGACAAAAGTTGAAAACAGCACCAGATCACATTAAATGATAAGAAAAGCATCTTACCTTGCATTAAGGACTATTGTCAACATACAACCTGAAAGCATTACCATTCCCTTGTTCCTGCGCCTGCATGAATGTGTCGAGTGTCTCAGTTACTAATGAAGTCAAAAGTCTTTAATCAACAACTAATGAGATCAAACCAGGAATGAAAACTAAGATTGCAGACCTAAGAATGACAAAAGCTCATTATCTCTGGGGATTTTTAATCTGATAATTAAAAGCATAGCTAAGGACTTATTTTTGGAGTTTTAGAACAAACTCAATATTGAACTTGCCATCAATGTGAGAAAAAAAAAACACAAATTGCTAATGTTTCAATTAACAAGTACCACAGAGAAATACTGCACCATCGCCTGCCCTTAGCAAACAGGAGGACATGGCTACTTTTCCAGATGTTTCTGGTTGTCATGGTATCCTAGTATGCCTCACACAGTTTTATTCAAGGCAATAACCTCCAAGGCATTTATTTTCACAAGAGCATTAAATGAAGATGTTGTATGGCCCTGATAAAGGCTATTCACACACCTGTTGAGCAAAATCAAAAAACACAGTATAAGAAGCTCCATAGAATAATATTTAGATGTTTTCTAAGGAAATTAACTTAATTCTTAGTTTATGTAAGTGGTAAGAGGCCATTTATCTTTTGTGCAGAATATATTTCCAGAAGTCTGTCTTCAAATTAAAATTCTGTTTTAAAGATATTTTCAAGTCTGCATTTCTAAGAAAATATTTCTGCATTTGAAATAAAATTAATTGCATATATTTGGACTATATCCATATTTAAATGAAAAACTTGCCAATAAAATACACCAAAAATTTGACTGAAATCCTCAAATTTATTAATGTTTTCTGCCTCAAATTTTGTAAACAAGAAAATAAAATTAATAGGCTAAAATCTCCTTCTGTGGAACTGCTGTTTATACATGCTACTTTTATGTGTGAATTTTAACCTTTAGTGCAACCCATGGAAACTAGAGTGAGTTAACACTATTCATACTGGAGTTCATAGTATGAACTATATTTTAATTAATTCAAATTCTCTTCATTATATAAAAATCTGCATGATACCTCTGAAAACATAGGAACACACATGCTTTTGAAGTTAAAAGCAGTGCATCCTCCTTGCCCATGAGCAACAGGAGGCCAATGGAACTGTCTTCTAGAACAGAGCTCTCTCCTGACACAATGGAAAACCTAATATTTAAATACTAGAAATGCGAACATAGCAGAAGTTTTCATCAACTGTATTTCTCTACACACACAGTGCCTGTGTTAATTTCTCATGAGTGCTTTTATCACACTAATCAGACATTGAAGAGGCGCTGACACATGGGAAAACTGCTTTCTGAATGTCATACATGTTAAACCAGAGGCGTATAAGCACCTGGGATATTCTTGCTATTCTCCACATGCAAATGACATTCTGCAAACAATTAAACCCACCCATTAAAATAGTGGGGGAGTGAGATGGCAAGAGCAAGTGTTAAGAGAGTAAAATTATGGCATGCCCTTCCTATTATACCCCCATTCAGATGATGTTAAGTGAGTTTGATCACGGGACATAGGCAGACCGGAGCGATCGACTTGAGTCACAGGATGTAGGACAACTCACTCACTTCGTTAATTACAAAACTCTATTGATCTGACCGCCAGCCCCTCGCCCATCCAACTATCTCCCCATTCCTGTACAGGCAGATAGGAGACACGTCAAAAGATCCTCTCTGGCTAAAGAGAGGGGAGTCCTCCCTTATGGGGCCCCTCTTCACAAGGACTTTCCCTGTAAGTGGCTCCACAAGTTCGCCAGGCTGCAGCTCCAGGAGGGCAAGTTCAGCACCACGGACAAGGCTCCCAGAGCCAGTGGGAGGAGGATGCTGAGGCTCCCAGCTCTCGCCACTCACCGGTGTCTGCTGCGAGGGCAGTCCCGAGCGCTTGGTGGACCCCTGCTTGGAACTTAACCTTTTCCACGACTCGGCAAACCTGCCCCGGCTGGCGCTGCGGCTGCGCCTGCGGCTCTCCGCGCTGTCCTCGCGGTCGGAGCAGCCTCGCTCCATCTCGCCTGCGTCCCTCCACTTCTTGCCCATGCTTAGAGCAGGGAGGTGGCCCGCGCCCCTGGCAGTGCTGGCTGCAGCTGGCGCTCAGCTCTCTAAGGCGCCGCCTTCGCCTGGTCGGCTCCCGCCGGAGCCCCGCGCTCGGTATCGCCGCCCGCAGGCTGCGCTTGCGCCCGCGATTGGCTCAACTGGGGCTGGGGCTGCGAGCGCCACCTGTGCCCCAGCCCTCTTCCTTTTGCACCCCAAATTGCTTCCTACCCTCAGCTACCGTCTTCCCGTGGTGGGGGAAAGGGGGCGCACAGCCCACGCTTGAGGCTGTGGAAGCACTGCTCTGGGAGTTTCTTGCCGTCACCACACCCCGCCCAAGTCTCAAGGCCCTTGGGACCTGGGAGCAGAAGCCTAGGTCATCCACTGCTGGGTGGGTGGAGACTCCAGTTGGATTAGACAAAGAGGGGAAGCTTGGAACATTGTCTGCCTTCCTTTCTCTTCCTTTCTCTTTCTTCCTCTTCGCAACAACTGTCTTCAAGAACCCTTGGGAGAGTTCAGCTTCATCTGCCTGTCAGGTGCTAGGCTACTTACTCCCTCTGCTTGTCAGGCTAGCCCGCTGGGCCCCAGACTAGGCTGCACACTGAAATTTTCTGAATAGATTTTCATTTACACACACACACACACACACACACACACACACACACACACACGAATATATGTTAAATGTAACATGTTAAATGCTAATATTCCTCAGCTGTGGCCTGGGAATCAGGATACTACAAGCTCTACTGGGGCATAGCTCAATGGTAGAGCACTTGCTGGTATGTGCAAGGCCCCAGGTTTGATCTCCAGCTTCCTAGAACTGAGGGGGGGGGGGGATTCCCCAGTCAATTGATTCTCTTCTCCATCTACAATTAAGCCCAAGGGTCTGTATTACAGAGCAGTGCTGAGGAGGATTCTGGGAGGAGAAGGGATTGGAACTCTTTCAAGGGACTTGTTTTTCTCTCTCTGGTGGGAACAGGTATGGGGTTTACCCTTTCGGTCCTGAAGAAAGGGTGGCGGTTAGGCTGAGGACAGTGTGAGATGGGTTCTTCAGCGTGTCACATGTCCCTTGTCGCCTCCTCCTTATGGTTCAGGTCCTTCCCTCTGCTCTCAAGAGCCTCAAGTGAGTTGTCTTAAGCTGTTGCTATTCTCGCATTTAGTAATGCCTTAAACTGATGAAAGAGGGCCAGTGAGGCATCACAGATTAACAGAGTCCAAGACAATGCCTTCAACTATCAAGGAAAGGAGGGAGTTAAAATAGTCCCAGGTGAAAAGACTCACCAGGCTGCTCACCCTTTGCAGCCTCAGAAAGATACCGTTTAGCTTCTTAATCAAACAAGGGGAAACTGTGAGAAGCACACAGCAAGGAAGGAAAGAGGTTGGGAAACACTGCCAGGGACATGGTGCTTTGGTCCTGGCTGTGAAAAAAGTCACAATTGAGTTGGCAGTGACCAGTGTGCTCTTGCAGGGCCTTGGAATTTGCTTGTTAGCAGGGATGGCAGGCAGAGCTCTATCACCTGTCCCACAGATGTGCCCCTGTGTTTATAGCTTGTGAGCCTACTCACATAAACAAAGGGGCTTTTTAAAGCAGCACACTATGTCTGGAAATCACGTATTCATATTAAAGAAAATGAAACTCTAAACAATGTTTGTGACATCCCAGGGCATTTAATGAGAAAAACCACGGGCTCCATTTTGCATTTATTTGTTTTCTATCTAGGTTCATGGATTTGAAATTATTAGGGACAATTCATGAACTTGCAAATATTCAGACAATATTCCTCCCACTTATGAAAAGAAAACAAAACAATCATGCATAGTTTACAAAGTGCACAGGTATACAAAGCACTAATTGGGAGGTATGAAAGTCAAGAAATTAAGACAGAGTAAATATTTATCTTTTCCTTTGAGCCACTTAAAAAGAGACACATGGTCATGGCTCCCTAAGAAATGAAAACCCTGTGTGCCACCCTGGACACTTTGTAAGCAAGTTCCCTCTGTTAATACAAATGACGACATCCCTGAAAAGAAGCTGAGGGACCTTCACTAATATATCCAGGCACATCATCCAATAGTATTCACCTCACAAGAGTTCCAAGTCACCCACATCAGCCCATTAAGGAGAAAATAGCCCTGCCATCAAGGATAGCTGTCACAGATGACCATATCAGCATGTCAATGAGTACTCCAAGTGTCTGGAAGGGTTGTGTTTTTAAGGTACTTAGAAAAATTTAATGATAAATCATGATTGCATATGGCATTATTTTAGCCCTTTGCTCTGAAAAAAAAAAAATGAGCTTTCAAATGCCCTTATCATAGAGTACTGTTTTAAATCCTCGTTTGAAGATGATCTCTGCAGTTCTTCTTGCACTTGACAAGTACCCAAAGATATCTGGGAACTGTTCAAGAGATGGGTTTCATGTGATGGTGGTAGGCAAGCAGAAATGGACCCTTTCCTCTTCTGATGTTCTTTTGTCTTTCCAAAGTTCCCAAGAACCAGGAAATGGAAATTTATTCCCCCCCCCCATGAAGTCAGCAGAGAATAGCACATTAAAACTAGGAAAATGCTGAAAGGTACTAGCATTGGGGCACTAACATTAATGTTAGAAGCCACTGCCAGAGTACCCTAGCTTTCTTGGGAAGGTCACTGTCACAAGGAGATTGATAGCACATTTTAAGAGATGGTACCCTACAGAGACCAGCACCTAGGGCAGATGGCTCACAGTAGTTCTAGCCTCCAGCACTGTAAAGCACAAGCATGTATGACACATAAAATGTTTCTTGAAAAATAAATTAAAAAAATATTTTATTATTTTAAATTATGTGTATATGTCTGTATGTGAGTTTATAGTCCAGAGGCACTGTATCCCCCTTCGAGTTAGAATTATGGGGAGTTATAAACTACCTCACATGGGCACTGGGAATCAAACTTCAATCTTCTAGAAGAGCAGTATATGTTCTCAACTATTCTATATTGAAAGTATAGAATAAACTTTTTCCTGTAGTTTCAAACACTTACAGGATATGCAAATCAATAGGATTGTAGTAAGACTAAAATCATTTATATTGTTTAATGATATATTCTAAATAAAATTAAATGTAAATGTTTAAATTGTCCCAGATAAAGTGTAACATTGTTCAATAATCTGGAAAATGAACTTTAAATAGTATTAAAAATAATATTCAGGGGCTGGTGAAATGGAGTGGTTAAGAACAGGCACTGCTCTTCCAGAAGACATGGGTTTGGATCCCATAACCCATGTTAGGCATTATAACCACCTGTCACCCCAATTCCAGGTAATCCAACATCCTCTTCTGGTCTCTTCAGGCACTTGCACATACATAGTGTCCATACGTGAAATCAGGCGCACATACATCCACATAAAGTAACTAAGTAACTTTTTCTTTTAATTCCAAAAGGCACTATCAAGTAGCAACAGTTCTCCACAATTGCACAGCCTTCTCCAATCTGAGGCTTATGCTACTATTGAATCTGTGCAAGGAGTAGAAACTCTTTTCAAAACCCATTTGCTACAGGTCACATGGTGGTGTACTTTGTTGCAAAAAAAAGTTAATAGAAAATATCTTTTGTTTGGTTATTTCCAGGACTGATTAACCCACAGGCACACCCCAAGACTAACAAGCATACATAAAATGTAAGAGGGAAGGGCAAACAGAGAAAATGAGGGAAATTATCAAGCTATGTTTGGTTCCCAAATCATCACTACAAAAGATTATGAACCATAGTTTGGCAGTTTTAATACCCTCAATTTTCCACATTTTAACCTCTCTAAAATCAGGATGCTCTTTATACTAGATGACATCTGAGATTCAATCAGCGTATTGATTCACAGGACCTTGAAGGAAGACAGACGCTAAGTACTCTGACTCTAAAGATCTGACAAGTTATCCTTCACCCTCTGCCTCAACACTCAGCTTTCAACACCAAATGTCTCTCTTCTCATTAGCACAGCATTTCTTTATTAAAAAGCTTTAAGTTCTATGAAGCCTAGCTTTATAAATGAAGCTGAAATCCCTCTTTTCTAGTCTTTAATTCCAGAACCACATTTATTTAACAAATGTCCTTTTCCTGTGAGAATCATCAAGTATTTGAAAATGGCCTGTGTGTATCCCGTGTAATTTCTCTTCTTTGTAGACAGTATTTGCCTCTTTCTGCTACATCCTTCCACATACGACAGAACAAAGGCCGTCTCAGCACACTCACATCAGAGGGAAACGTAAGAATAGTGTTAAATGAACTTAAAGCAACTACTTTGTGAGTCCACTGGAAGCTTAATCTCTATGACTAGGCTCTCGGTGAAGTGGGATTAGTCAGTGCCCATGAAGCAAGAGACAGGATGTAGCATTTCTGTTTAGTCATGATTAGATTTCCTTTACAGACCTGAGGGCTAAGTCTCACACAAGCCAGACAAGCATGAGAGGTGAAGCAATTATCCCTGTAACTCAAGCAAGAAATCCCCAAAGCCCATGACTATTAATCAAGAAAAGAATAGTAGGGCTATCCTGGTTTATGTAAATTGGCCATCTATATGACTAAAATTCTCTGAGAGAAAGATTCTAAAAAATTACCCTCCTTCAAAGAGAAAATAGTCTCCTATATCCCCTGCAATAATACCGGCAGAGAAGCCATCCAGTGACTACACACACCTACAAGTCTTCCCAGTTACCTTGTTCCACCTCGCTTCCCTCCTTTTCTCTCAATGTGGAAAGAACTAAGTCCTTCAATCTTTTTAATCTTTAAATGACATTACCTTTAAGCATCCTACTAAAAACTTCCCTTTTTTCCATTGGTGCACTTTCATAAATTTGCATGTATTTAAACAGGATTTTTTCATACTTACAATTCTATTGGTAAATAATTCTCTGAAATTGTATTTTAGGATTAAAAGATAATAGCACAAGTTATCAGTGTAAGAACTATTAATGTAAATAATAATAGAATTAGAAATACTATTATAGACATTTTAATTGGAGAGACATCGGAGAGAGAATAGGAAAGGGAAATAAGGAGGTTATGAGCAAAATGTCCCTTAATTTTGAAATATACAATAGATGAGTAATATAATACTCCTATTGAAATGATAGAAATTATGTGGACAGGAAATTTAAGTGAACAAAAACTATAAGTGATATTAAGGATGTGGAACAAGTGGAATCACCACACAATGCTGGAGAGAATACATAATGGAACTGATTTTGGGGCATACCCTGTGACCCAATCATTCTGTACTAATGTATATACACAAGGGACATATTGCATTTAAGGTCCTGGATTTAACAGCAACAGGGAGCAAAAGAAGACAGGCACAAAGAACACACAGTGTGGAATTCCATTAACAAAGGTTGACATTAGACAAAAATAATCTAAATTGTTAGAAGTCACCAAGATGGTGCTTATCATGGCAAAAGGACATGCCATGGAGACTGGAAAACAGATGAGCAGGACTTTTGGGGAGCCAAAGAGGTGTTGCTTGTCAATCAAGATGAGAGCAACAAGGGCAATTCATTTTGAACACATTTAGAGGTGCATAGTAGTAAATATCGTGCCTTTTTGTAAGTGTGTTTATCTCAACAATAGCTCACCAAAAAAGTAGAAGAAAGAAGAAATGCCTGCCTAATGTGTTCTCTGGTGATAGTGTCATCATCCACAAATTTATGTTTGTATTTTATAAAACCTAGTGAGTATCATCATGCATTTATCCCTACGTGACCATGGCATTTGAAATGCTAAAATAATTTCATATACTGTCTTTTCAAGGAAAGATGATAACCTGCCTGCCTCCTCAGAAAAGAAAACTGAGTGAAGTCAGCTGACTTTTTGATATTATCCCCAGTAATGTTTACAAGTGTGAGCCTTGAGCCTGACACTTTTAAGCTCCAACTCCAAGTTTTCTTCTTGCCTCTCCTATATTCATCTTTGTACATTACATATTTATATAATCTACATATAATGGTTCAATATAAGTGATATAACACATATTTGTAATCAAATAACCAAACACATTATCACTACAAAATATTAACTCCACAGTAGAGAAAAAAAGTCATTCAAGCCAAAAAGCATATACTTACACAGAATATACTCATTTTTCTTCTTCCTACAATTTAAAAACATTTAGGGAAAGCTCAGAAATATCAGAGAAACATCCTCTGAGGTTTTAGGCAAAGAGCACATTTGTTTGGAAAGCTGCCATAGAGGACTCCATCATTAGAATCCTGTGGAGCTGAGCCAAGGCTTTGACAGGAAAAGGAAGGCCTCCCCACCAACCTCTGCCTAGCTGCTGTCAAATCTCTCTCCTTAGCTCCTTGCTCTGAACACTAGCCACTCAACAGCTGTTGTCTACAGCTGTTAGTTCCTCCCTGCTGAACCATATATTTTCCAGGTATCTTTTCCATTTCATCCCAAGTACAGTTATTTACATCATTTATATTTGCCACACATATTGAATTTAATTAATATCAAAGAAAACAATTCAAAGTGAGGATGTAGATGTAACCGTCTTGATAAATAAGAAACACAGAGCCAATTGCAGAGTTAAAAGCCAAGAGGTCAGAGCAATAGCTGAGAGCTGAAAACCTTACCCTTCACTGCTGCTCTGTCTTTCCTCTCTGCCAGAGAGCTACTTCCAATGTCCCATCTTTTATATATACTTTCTGTTCTACCTTCTCATTGGTTGTAAAACCAGCCACATGACCTCCTCATCACTGCCTGTCTGTACAGACCTCCAGGTCTTCTATGGTTGGTATTGAAATTAAAGGCTTGTGTCGCCATGCTGGCTGTATACTTCAACATACAGAGATCTGCCTAACTCTGCCTCCCAAGTGCTGGGATTAAAGGTGTGAACCACCACCGCCCAGCTTCTGCTATGGCTTGCTCTGACCCTAAGCCAACTTTATTAATATACAAATAAAATCACATTTTAGTATAAATAAAATATCACCACATGAGGACAGTGGGGAGGTATAATTTCCATGAAAACCAAAGAAAATGCTTCAGAAAAAAAAAAAGACATTCTTCTCAATTCCTTGCATTTTGATTTTTAATTTTAAAATGTTACATTTGTTTCTTTATTTGAGGTGTGTATGTGATTACATCCTGGGGGGGGGGGAGGTAAAAAGCTCATGCCAAACCCCCACCACCTTTCCCTCTTCCTGCTGATCAGAATGCAGCTCTCAACTACTTCTCCAGCACCATACCTACCATACCTGCTGCCCATGCTTTCCACCATAATGGACTAACCTCTATAACTGTATGGACTAACCCATGAACTGTAATCAAGCCCCCAGTTAAATGCTTTCTTTAATAAGAGATGCCTTGGTCTTGGTGTCTCTGCACAGCAATAGAACACTGACTAAGACAGAAGTCCAACATAACAGGAATGGTTCATACAGAAAGATAAAACAGAGTCCTAATTACTATAAAATGATCAAAGCAAAGTCTGTCCTTAGATTCCAGAATAATAAATAAATGTAATCACTTTTAGGTCAAAGAAGGTGTTTCAACGTAACCAGATTTTCAACCCATGCAGGCCTCTGCTATCCCCAGGAGGAGCTGGTATGAAATTATTACCAGCCAAGGCAGTGGCTTCCTCACCTCTAGAAAATCGAAATTTTCCCCTCAAACTGCTCTTCAGATATCAAAGGTATCTGAACATCCCATTTTGCACTTTCACTTCCTAAACAATGCAACTGCCTCTCCAATGAATAATATGTGAATTTTGTCAGTCTGTCACATGTGTGCAGTCCAGATTTTCAGTGTGTAATAAAAACTGTAAGAACTGGATAGAGAAGGACACCAGCATGGGTGTGCCAAGCAGGGTGCTGAATCCAGAGCCTAGGGTTTCCGATAAATGCTTGCCTCTTCCTTGCCCTCACGTTCTAACACTAAACATGAGACAATCACCTGAGCTGAAGTCCAATTACTTTGCTTTCACAGAATAGCATCAGAAAACATCAAGGGTCATCTTAAAACAAACACACTGTCTTACAGGCATTAGGGAAGTTATTATTTCTCTTCTTTTTATTTTTAAGGAAGTATGACTTTACCAAAGTTCTACACAGGTCATGGTGATTATGTAACACCTGGCACAATGCTCAGGCACATTTAGTTTCTGAACATAATTGCCTTCCATGAGCTTGGGAAATTAAATTTTTAAACTATCTACACACTTTCTTTTAACAAAGGGATACGTAGTCATTGGCAATTTGGAGGATTCTGAACAACATGAAAAGGAAACGTAGAAGTTACCATGCAAAGCTCCAATCTGCTTAAAGTCACAATTACTGCTCACTCATTTTTTTAAAAAAAGTGCATGTGAACACAAGCATAATAATTAGGATTCTTTCAAATTTGTGCATTTTCCTTTACAAAACACAAAGGTGAAAGGAATAAAATCAATTAGTTAAACAAGAAGGAGCAGCTCTGTTATCTTTGCATCATCAGTGTACTTAAAATTCATTTCCCCAACTTTTATAAAGTCATTATTGGTGCCTAAAGGAGTCAGAGAACAGGCTTATGGTCAAAGTAAAATGCCAGTGCTTTACATGTGTCCTTTGATTTCCACAAAAGAAACAAAGCCAGCAATACACTAACAAAAAAGGGTAAACAGTGCTTTATGTTTAATGGAGCTCTAACTTAATGTGATGCACCAGATTCTGTTCAGTTCCGTCAATTATTTAGTTCAAAAAAGGTTCAGTTTCTTTAAGAAATGTCTGATCTACTTTATGTTAATAAGGGAGATTGGCAACATTTTATATTCATATTCGTCACAGGGAAACAAAACTCATTACAGTGTTGAAATTGTGAGATGAAACATGACATCAAGCTGGTTAAAACCGAAACTTATGGAAAATGACAAATGTAAAGGCCATAGTCCTCCTGACCTTTCTCCCGCATGGCTTTAGGAGGTCAGGCGCCTTTCTTTGAAGCACAGCAGGGGTGAGGAGTAGTTCATGGGTTTCTATGCCAAAAGAAATACACAGCTGTTCATATCTAACAGATTTTTAAATATCAGTTTTAAAAGTTCACAATATCAGGTGCCAAGAACTGGCTTTACGTGATTTCTGAGAGATCATCTGCAACTGAACTGCCTCCAGAAAATGATAAAGATTCTTTCACATCCTGTGAAGTTCATATCTATGTACTGTTATTTGGAACAGGGGCAGAAACAGTCCTCATACTCAGTGAGAACAAGAAATCAACCTAGATTGGTAGAATGAGAAGATTCTCTGTACAAGCCTACAGCACTGCTCTGACAGGCATACTTACAAGGAAAGCCTGAAAGACCTGGGAAGTTTCCACACTGCATTTCTACAGTAAGCCAAATGGACCAACAACAGGTAGGTACATCATTCCTCTTCACTCAAACTCTTTTTTCCTGTTAGCATCCTCTGCAAGCAGAAGAAAGTTTATTTTATTTATGTGTGTGTGTATGTAAATATGCATGCACACACATGCACACATGTGCTTGTGCATGTGCATGTATATGTGTGGTATATGCATGTAGATCTATTCAAGTATAGTTGTGTGGGGAATGTGCATACATGTTTGTGCACAGGTATGTGGAAGACAGTGGTTGACATCAGGTGTCTTCCTCCACTGCTCTCCACTTTTTTTTTAATGCAAGGTCTCTCATGAATCTGGAGCTCAGCTATTTATTGAAGCTAGCTAGCCAGCAAACTTCAGGGATCCTATCTCCTCCAATTTTCTCCAGCGGCTCTACTTCCCCAGATCTCTTATAGGCACCTGTCAGTACTGGTTTTAGGCTTACAGGGCAAGCATTTTACCACCCAAGCCATCTCTCTACCCAGCCCACTTCTTCTTCTCTTAAGTTTCAGGGGCCTAGATCAGAGTTTTAACCCTAAAGCATTCTAAATCCTCCCTAAGCATCAAGCAAGTTTATACATGGCCTAACTTCATAGCCAAATGGGATTTTTTGCAAATATTTATGCAGAAATGATAGAATTTGGCCCTAATTTTAAGCTCCTATCCTTAATCTTCCTTCCTTTTCATTCCGGCACCATTGGATGTCATTTATTACTTTTGTACCGAAATAATTAAAAAACATAAATATTCTGAATCCTTATTTTATACACCTACTTTAAAAGATGGGTACAAAGGGTATTATTAAATTTTATTTTCCAAAGTAGATAACAAATATTTACTTATTCTTTCTCAGTAACATCTGTCTTTCATCAATTTCTCATTAATTTGACAGGGTAAATGATTATCTCTAAGTGTGGAAGCACCTCGGAGACTTCCCCTGGTTAGAAAGGACTTTGGATTAGTTGTGGTGATGCATTTTTCAGAGATTTAATGAGAAAACTCGCATCTGAGGTTTATTACCAAGGAGAAAAATAAAATTATTTGTACCTCCTAGGCTATTCCTTTCACTTTACCTTGTTAAACTCTCCTCTCTGTGTGTCTCAGTCTCTCTGTCTCTGTCTCTGTCTCTGTCTCTCTCTGTCTCTCTGTCTCTCTCTCTCTCTCTCTCTCTCTCTCTCTCTCTCTCTCTCTCTCTGTGTGTGTGGGGGGGGGGGCTTTCTAACCTCAAGCATGATGAATACATGATAAAACCATTAGATGTTTCCTTCAATGTGGTCTTAATGCCTTACTATGTTTCAAGACATAATAAGCATAAGATATTTAAGACCAGATCATAGCAACTCACAGGAAAGCCAAAGCCTGGGAAATCATCAGTCTCTGAATGTGTTCTTGGGTTTTACAGAAAAGATTCATCACCTTGATCTCTACTCTGAACTAGCCCGGAAACTAGAGACCTTTGGGTTCTACTGTGTTTGAGTCCGTCACTGTCTTGAATGCTGTATATCCACATATTCCAGGTACAACTGAATGGCCACACATGGTCATGGTTACAGGAAGCTGGCCAGCTCTTCCTTTGGTACACCAACCTCTATGACCCACTCCATCAAAACTAGGCTCCTACCTAGTGACAGTCTCAGGATAGCAAAGAGGTCCTCATTTCTTCCTATAATATGTACATGTGGTGCTCAGAATTCTTCCATAGGTTTTGGGGATATGTCTTTGGTGGGTAAAAGGACATACTGATCTTTTAGGGGACTCAAGTTCAGCTCCCAGCACAGGGTATGCAGAGTCAGCTTACATAAAGAATTTTCTATCATAATCACTGACATCAGGCAGCTCACAGCTGCCCATAACTTAGTTCCTGGAGATCCAATGCCCTTTTCTGGCCTCTATCAGCACTTACACACACACACACACACACACACACACACACACACACACACACACACAATTTTTAAAAATAAAATAACTCTTTAAAAAAAAAAAAAGCAAACATTCTTGCCTCAATACAATGCCTGGCACCATAAAGCTGTTTGACTCACTACCAAAGACTATGCTATTCTTTACACTATATTCACATTTTTCTCTTAAATTGCAGAAGTTTCCTGGGAAGGTACCCCCACCATGAGATGAAAGCCCAGGGGGATGTAGCACTTTTCCTTACAAGCTCACCTTTTAGAAATGACCAGCAGTTCCTACAGAATTGTTCTTTGTTTGGTCTATCACATTTTTCTCAAGATATATATGCTTTACTTGTAGCAAAAGTTTGCACTCATGGGAGATGAAAGAACTTCCTGACTATTTTGTATTTGAAAAGAAAAAGAAATTTAACATCTAGAGTAGTTGGAAATAAAAGATGAGTGGAGAGTCTGGGGGTCAGTCAGAACTGGATTCAAACTCTACTCCTTGGTAGTTAAGTGACTATGGTATTTAATTATGAATCTGAACAAGAGTGTCCTGGCAGATGGCACAAAGCAGGCAGAATCAGCCTATCACAAGGGATTTTCTATCATTGTGGGGCACAGGGTGCCATGCCTGGAGGGTAAAAGGCCATTAAGTGACAACTGTAGTTTCACTTTATAGTATGTATAATGTTTCCAAAGATGCATGTGTTGCTCTGTTTTGTTTGAAACTGACTTTTAACAATTTCATTGTGTCACTCTCCAATGGACATTCCAGAAACAAATAAACCTCTTTAAAGCAATTCCTCTATTTCAGTTATGTAGTGTATTCACTCATTATCTGTGGTCAGTAAAGTTTATAGGACCAGAACACATACAATCTAGATCATCTTCTGAGTTAATAAGCCATAGTACAATAGATTCCACAATAGCTTGGCAGTCATAAAATTGTTCATTGCATTGTGCTTCTACTTTATAGAATAAATCTTCTCAGATCATAATACTGTAGTTTACATGAAGTGAAAGAAATAATACAGATAAGAGCAACAACAACACACACACATACACACACATACACACATACACAACACACATACACAACACACATACACACACATACACACACTCACATATACACACATACACATGTACACACACACTCACACACACACATACACACACATACACACACATACACAACACACATACACACACATACACAACACACATACACACACACATACACACACACACTCACATACACACACATACACACATACACACACACTCACATATACACATATACACAACACACATACACATAAATACACACACTCACATACACACATATACACACATACACACACACACTCACATACACACACATACACACATACACACACACTCACATATACACATATACACAACACACATACACATAAATACACACACTCACATACACACATATACACACACACATACACACACACATAAACACACATACACACACTCACACACACACATACACACACATACACAACACACACACATACACACACACACACACATACACACACATACACACACACTCACATACACACACATACACACATATACACACGCTCACATACACACACATACACACACATACACAACACACATACACACACATACACACACACTCACATACACACTCACATACACACACATACACATATATACACACACTCACATACACACACATACACACACACTCACATACACACACATAAACAATACACATACACACACACTCACACACACACTCACATACACTCACATACACACACACTCACATACACACACATACACACATACACACACTCACATACACACACATACACACACACTCACATACACACACATACACACATACACACACTCACATACACACACATACACACACACTCACATACACACACATACACACACACTCACATACACACACACTCACACTCACACATACACACATACACACACAATCACATACACACACATACACAACACACATACACACACTCACATACACACACACTCACATACACACACATATGCACATACACACACAATCACATACACACACATACGCACATACACACACACTCACATACACACACATACATAACACACATACACACACACTCACATACACACACATACACACATACACACACACTCACATACACACACATACACACACACATACACACACATACACTCACATTCACACACACACACACACACACACACACACACACACACACACACACATACCATTAATAGCAAATAGAAAAAAAAGGTTCAAGCACTTTAGAAAAATAACACAGAAATCCAAAACAGCAAAGACCTAGAACATAAACTCTGGAAATCAAGAAAAAATATCATTTGATATTTGTTATACAATTTCAAACATGTGGTAAGAAAAATAGTGGTGTTTACAGATATAACTTGGTGGACTGGATGAAAGTGTTTTTGTTATAACTAGTTACTTTTTAATTTTATTATAATTACAAAATTTGTTGGGGGAGTTTAATTTGGATTCCTTTCCTTTCCTTCCTTGAAGTCCTCCCGATACTCTCCCACATGCTCTCCCTCAAATTCTTGGCCCCTCTTCTTCACTAGTTTTTATTGCATGCATATATATATATATATATATATATATATATATATATATATATATATATACATACACATTTATAGTTTTAAACAATCTGTACTTTGAGAAGCTACTAAAGAAAAAGATTTGCTACTTGTATATTATTTTTAAAGGTAATAAAGTGTTAACAGAGCATGACTGAAGCCTGAGAAAGCTGCCCGGTGCTGCACATCAGAAGCTCCAAGCCATAATCACTTCCTCTGTCATCTTTGCCAGGCATTTCCTACCTCACAGATCAGAATATTCAGGCCCTGACTGTGCTCAGAACATTCACAAATAAAGATGGGAAAACAGGGTCCCATGTTCTTCCCTAGAAGAACCAAAGCTCCACATGCAGGGCCTGCTGCTTCCTATTCCAGAGAAAAGAACACAAAGGAATCATATTGACACTGTTGAATACCTCCATGATCTCCAGGGCTAGCAATTCAGCTACTTATTTTCAATAACAAAATGTCACCTTTTAGGGATAGGTTCAATTTCATGCAAGACCTCCCTCCACCCCCGTTTATTCTATGATACTTTTGTTGTTGTTGTTCACCAGAGATTTCTGAAGCAAACTGCTTCTGTTTAGCACTGACTTCATCTTAGTATGTCCTTAAGTCTGGGAACAGTGTTCTTATCTGCAACAAACACAGGGTAAGCCTGGTGCCAACCAAAGGACAGCAACTTTCCAATACCTTCCTCCAACAAAGCACCATGAAGCCTGTATTTTTATACATGCTTTTAATCAGAGGAGATACTGTTGGCCAGGATACTGTGTAACAAATGATGATATATACTTGGGAGTTATTGAAGATTGCAAGCAATCCAGAAGCCTTTAATGACTATCCCATGCAAATAATATTAAGTGCAGATAAATCGGTAACTACCACTTTAAGACTACTGTACCAGCCACTACTGCAAATGCGGCCTCTATTGGCTCATTTAAGCCTTGGGGCCCTACAATAGTTCTCATACTACAGGAGAGGAAACTAAAGCACAAAAGGCCGCGTGGCTCACTTTCGTCATACCTCAAGGAAATGTCAGATTACAAGATCTAAACCCATCTGGTTTTATTCCAGAGACTCCACTTTAAACCACCATAAACCACTTTAAACCACATTACCTCTCTATGTAACAAACATGGACTTTCACTGTTTTAAAGAGTCATTTCATCTTTCCTGTAGATAGAGTACGGCACAAAGATAAGAATTAAGTAGCAGATGGATAGAAGACTCAGACTGTGACCTCCCTGGGAAGGACTTTCTCTATCATGGTCATCATTACTTCTCCAGTAGCTACTGAAATATTAGCCCCACATGAAATCAGAGCATAGTAGAAAAAGTCTGTTAGTGGCGTTGGGCTTCTATACTCCTTTAGAGATAGGATACCAATTCTTTTCATACAGAACTGGAATCTCAGCTGACCCTGAGCTTTACTTTAATGGAATGCCTAGTGTTATCTATCTAGGGACTTTTTAGTATGTGGAATTCTCTTTATAAACCAAGGTTTCTGAAAAAGTTGGGCTCAATAATTGCAAAGTAGCCAATATACACAAGGGGGAGATTCCAAATGATTATTTCCTTTATGTAGTCTTCTGGCTCAGGTTCCACAGTCATTCCACAAACAGGCATTCTTCCTGGAACTAAGACGGGGATACAGCATGTCCATGCTTAGGTTGCTACCTCACAGAGACTCAAAAAGAGAAGAAAGCAACTGCTCCCCAAGATGAAATTGAGTGTCAATATAAAGATGCCAGTGGACAAATGAGAGTGTCTTCATTTTTCTTAAGTTAACTTCACCAGATGATAAACAGCTACATTCTGGAAATTCTGTTGGGATGCCCTGTGCTTTTTTGGGTTGCACTAAAATCCAGAGGTCCCATGCCTTGAGGTGGTTTCTGCTAGGCTGCACTCCCATGAGCCCTGCTCTTCATATAGGTTTGGAGGGCTGTGTAATTCACTGGGTGGTTTCACTTCCCTGTAAAGT
Organism: Onychomys torridus; assembly: GCF_903995425.1. Taxonomy (NCBI): domain Eukaryota; kingdom Metazoa; phylum Chordata; class Mammalia; order Rodentia; family Cricetidae; genus Onychomys; species Onychomys torridus. The sequence goes on along the minus strand of NC_050443.1, from coordinate 140,550,225 downwards.
GTCTCTTCCCTGAGGCTCTACCATGGTTTCATGCCCCCGCTGTTTGAGAATTCTTGCCCTTGAAGTCTGTCCCCCACTATCATGACTCTCCATCTCTGGGACACACAGGACCTTCTCCACTGTGAGCTTTGACTTGTCCAACTAAGTGCGAAAGCTGTGGACTAACAAGTAGTACAAAGAGAAGACATTTCAAGATTCCAGGCTTCTCTTTGAAATGGAGATTATAGATAAAAAAAATTATATCCTGCAAAAAGGAATTATCCTGTTTCCTCAAAAAGAACTGTACAATAAGTTCTCTGAGATAGTGGAGGTAAAAGGAATCTGGGTAGAAACATTACCAAAGGAAAAATACTTGGGTTTATTCAGACTTAGGGGTAGTCTCTTAGGGATCTTTAATGTCTTAGAGTGTTTTATAACTGCATAATAAGGAGAATGTGCAAAGTTGTAAGACCAGAACACACAATTGCCTTTTTATCTTTACTAAGAATTATGTGTACAATCACTTGATTCTTCTTACGTGTAGGGGCTTCTGTTCCATTAAATTTTTATTATGGCTTTTTATACTTCCACATTACCTACATCAATAGATACCAAAGCACTCATACATTTTATCCCTAGAATCATTTCAACATGACAATTCAACATATAGATGCTTTCAAGAACAAAACTGGGGGAAAATGTTTTCATTTATCTCAACTTCTGTTTGTTTGTTTTAGACAGGTTTTCTCTGTGTATAACTTCAGCTGTCTTGGAACTCATTCTGTAGACCAGGCAGGTCTCAAACTCACAAAGATCTGTCTGCCTTTGCCTCCCAAGTGCTGGGATTAAAGGCATGCACCACCACCACCTGGCCTTATCTCAATTTTCAAATACATTATGTGTTTATTTCTGGGTATATAGTTTCATGAAAAAATACCTTCATTGACAGTGGTAATTTGTAGAACAAATTGAAAAAATATGACAAATACACATTAAAAATAATAAAAATGTCCGGCCCTTGTATGTTATTTCCCTCCTGCATATGTGCATATATGTATAGGCAGATATGTGTGCAGCTGCACATATGTACAAGTACACTTGTCCGTGCGTGTGTACATATAGAGGGCAGAGGTCAACCTCAGATACTGCCCTCCAGGAGCAGTCCACCATGGTTTTGACACATGGTATCTCACTGGAAGCTGAGGTTCACTGACTGACTAGACAAGGTGGACAAAAGCACTGAATCTGCTTGCTTTCTCCTCCACAGGCCTGCGATCACCGGCATTTGCCACAATGCTTAGCTTTTTTACTTGGTTGCTGGAGATTGAATGCAGGACCCTGTTTGTGTGCCAAGCACTCCATTGACTGTGCCACCTCCCCAGCCCATTTCTCTTTTTATTTACACAACTTTGGATGCTCCCTGTACCCTTCTTGAGAGGGGGAAGATAATGTTAGGCACAAATACAACAAAGTTAGCAATTTAGAGGCCTTTAGTGGAGAAAAGCCACCCAGTTCTTGATTTCTGATCTCCAGTATGGCATGGCATGGTGAAAGCACCAGTGATTATGAACAATGGCAATGATATACCAATTTACATAAATTCCTACCACTTACAAAGTATTTAACACTGCTTCTACACTGTTGCTTTCCACTTAATCCAGAACAATGCCCTCTCTCATTCTAATGCTACTGGAAATACTTTCCACCAGCCAATTTTTCAGCCAAGCTTTTCAGCTAACAATTGAATACAACATAAGGTCTTTCACCCAGCCAGCCACCCCCATACCTGCTCCCCAGGGTTGACAGAGAACGGGCAGTGAGTCACAGAGGCAGTTGGTAGGGAGGTGGCGATTCTATTCAATAATGTTAAAACACATAAACACATTCTCTCTCTCTCTCTCTCTCTCTCTCTCTCTCTCTCTCTCTCTCTCTCTCTGTCTCTAATTATCTCTCTCCCTCCCTCCTTCCCTCCCTCTCTTTCCCCTCCCCATCCGTGTGTGTGTGTGTGTGTGTGTGTGTGTGTGTGTGTGTGTGTGTGTGTGGTATATGTGTATGCACTCTTGTGGGTGGGTGTATACATTTGTGGAAGCCAGTCATCATGTTGGTATCTTTGATCCACATTTTTATCTCTCCCTGAGCATGAAGCTCATAGACTGGGTACACTAGCAAGCTCACAAGCTCTAGGATCCATCTTTCTCTGAGACCTCCCTGTACACCATAACAAGCCTGCAGGCCTGCCATCACACCTGGGTTTTACATGTGTTCTGAGGAGCCAAACTCAGGTCCTTATGCTTGTATGGCAGGTACTTAAATAACTGAGCCATTGACCCAGCTAGGAATTTTTTTTTTAAATAACCAAGGGCTCTGATTATGCCTTTAAGCCTTTAAAAGAGAGGATATATGAGAAACAATAACTTGTAAAGTTCATTATCCTCAATAAATATCCATCTGCTGTGATGAATGGCAGGCTTCTCAAAGCTATGCACCTTTGAACACATGTGCAGACATATCTACGGTGAGGGAGGGGCGTTGTTTGTTGCCTACAAAAACAAATCAACATGGTAGGTATCCATCACTGATTTTATTTTACATCTTTTCATTCTATAATTTATTTTAGTTGGAGTCTTCTGCTAAATTCTAATATCATTGTGGAGGGGAAGAGAAAATGCAGAAGATAATTGGTCCTGCTTCCTCATCTCCCTAAAAAATGCCAGCAGCCCTAAACTTAGGTTTTTCTCTCATAATCCTAAAGCAGCTAATTATGTTCTGCTCAATGGCTGGGTCCTCCAGCAAACATTGTTTATATGCTGCAGAAGTGTAATTCCAAGGTTCAGCAGTGAGCATTGAGCTTGTCTTTAGTAAATGGATAGAGGGATGCTAGGTCTTTTCCTAGGTGTCTTCTTGGGTTTCAGAATATTAGTAAGTACCTCCTGTATTTATTCATGAAGTTCTTGATAGACAAATCATTTAATCTGCTAAGATGTTCTCTGCCTCTACATAGGAATTTTACCTACTTATTAAAGAAATGCAATGCAAATCCATGACACTTGCTATTTTTTAATCTTCACACCCACTAGCTCCCTCTCAGATGTATCAATCTCCCACATCGTTCAGAGGTGCAGAACTCCAGAGCTTCTGTCATCTGTCCTAACAGTTGTACATTTACTGCATTTAATGGCTTTGCTCTTATTATTTCTTCCAGATCCTGTCTTCTAAGATAATAAAAAGTAAACTTATACCAGTGTTTTGAGAGGGAGGGGCTATGACTCTTCCCTCTATCCTAATCCTTTTTACCTTTCCTTTATATCACTAAAAGATACCACTTCCTGCTGGTTTAACTATAATAAGTTTCTCTGATTGGTGGTGTTATTGTATTATACTTTAATCTCTCCTAATTGTCTAGAATTGCTACAACCAACACATTAACATTACGAGGGAACATCCTTAGCTTCACCCTTCTTTCAAACATGCCATTTAGTTGTTTTTCTTCTAAGTTTACTGTCCTTTACACAAAAATTTTACATGCTGATGCTTTTTAGTCTGTCCTTTGGTAAATAAAGTCATAAAGTTTGAAAGAAAACATTAAAAACACAAGTGGAAAACAAAGTCACAAGGCGTGGTGGGAGAATGGGTGGAAGGACAGCCCTTGACATAGAACAACTGTCAGCAAATGTTTTGATTTTACTTTGAGCTGTGTTGGCTTTATAAGCCACCTGGAGGAGTTTTGGGGGAAATGGTAACAAAATGGGATAAATTAATTGTGGGAAGATAATATCCCACATGGGAAATGTGAAGAGTGCTGTAAGTCAGGCTGAGAAACAGGTTAAATGTGCCTTCTATGTCTGCATACTTTTCTATTTCACATACACACACACACACACACACACACACACACACACAGAAGCTTTGTGACTAGAAATGGTAGTCCAGTGTGGACATCCTGTGTTTTACCTTATCTTAGTGGGTGGGGGAAAGTATACAGTGTTTTAGCATTAAGCATGATGTTTCCTCTGGAGTCTTCACACTCAGGAATTTCTATCTGTTACTAGTGTCTTGACCTAATCTTAAAGAAGTTTTGGATTTTATCAAAAAACCTTTTCTATATCTACTAATATGATCCTGTGAGTTTAAACTTTATCCTTCTTTCCCTTGGCCTCTCACTGCCTGTGGCAGGTGGGAGACTGGTTCTGAGGTCATAGGAGCAGGAGAGCCACCCCTGTTCTTCACTAGCTGCATCACTCTGGAGAGCAGATCCTGCACCTTGGCTGAGCAGCACAGTAGGCAAAGGCGTAGGTGAACCGTTTTGAGCATGAGAGAGCTGGCTCCACTATTCGTCTGTCATGCTGTGGTGTAGGGAAGGGAGAGAAAACCTCCTTTGCACCTAGTCCCTTGCAGCCTGTGGCAGACGAGGGAGCTGACCTTCCCCTTTACCAGCTGTAGCACCGAAGAAAGTGAGCCCTGCACCTCACCTGACCAACAAAGTAGAGCTGATCCTGTTGGCAAGGATGTGGGTAAGCTGGCCCTGAGGGCATGAGAGTGGGATAGCTGGCAAATGCCCCTCTTGTTTGCCATGTGGTGATGAAGGCAGACAGGGGATCTCACCTTTCCTTTTACCAGTTGCAGCACTTTTACCAGTTGTACCTCTCTTGGGCAACACAGTAGAGCTGATCCTGTTGACTAGGGTGTGGGTGAGCCGGCCTAAGAATATGAGCTTGGAAGATCTGACCATACCTCTTGTCTGCCATGTGGTGGTGCGGGCAAGAGAGAGATGCCCTTCCCCACCCCTCCCCCCTGTGGCACTTGGGTGAACTGGCCCTGAGGTCATAAGAGGAGAAACTGTCCCTGACCCTCACCAGTTTCAGCACTTGGGAGAGAGGCCCCTTCACCTCACCGGGGCAACACAGTAGAGCTGGCCCTGATGTTGTAGGTGTGAGTGACCTCATCCTGAAGGCCATGAAAGCAGGAGAACCTGCCCAGCACCTTCCTTGCTCATTGCTGTATAGGGTGAACTAGCCAGGGCAATTCAAGAGAACTCACCCTGGTGGTGAGGATGGGGAGAACTGGAGGACTGACCAACCCTTTAACTACCCAGGCCCAGAACCAGGGTTATGAGTTGCCCCACCCCAACATCCACTCCATTTATCATCTCCTGGACCCAAAGCTGTGGGATCTTTATGACATAGGGCAACAACAGAATATCCAGGAGAGGCCCAGTTTAGGCCCAGTATTGATGGTGTAGCAGAAGCCAGAGGCCTCGAACCAGACCAATGACTCATTGCAATGAACAGTTGCAAGTAAAGCTATATAAACAAAAGGATATACTGTGTGACTCACTTTGTCACATTACAGCTTCCATGACAAGTTTTTCTTTCTTTTTGTTTTTTTCTTCTCTTAAATTTTATTTCATTTTATTTTGGCAGGAAGGGTGCAAGGGCAGAAGATGGATATGAAGGGAAAGGGAGATGAAAGGGATCACAATGCATGATGTGAAAGACACAAATAATAAATTTCTTAAACGTTTTAAAAAACTTTATTCTGTTGATTTTATGCATTGGATTAGTAAATTTCCAAATGTTGAGCCAATCTTGTATTCCAAAGGTAAATTCCAATTGGATACAGTAGATAATCCTCTGTAATAAGGTTTCTCAATACAGTTTGCTAATATTTTGTGGAAGACTTTTACATCTATATCAGAGTAACACTGGCTTTGCAGAATGATCTGGAAAGGATTTGTTCATCTTATACTTTTTGGAAGAGTGCTGTGGGATGTCCTGTATGTTGTGAATAAGTAAAATGCTGATTGGCCAGTAGCCAGGCAGGAAGTATAGGATAGGTGGGACAAACAGAGAGGAGAGGCTGGGAGGTGGAAGTCTAGAAGAGATACCAGCCTGCTGTCCAGGGAGCATCATATAAAGGCAGCAGGAAAAGCCACAAAACATGTGGCGACATATAGATTTAGATTAACAGAAATGGGCTAAGTATAAGAGTAGGAGCTAGACAGTGGAGGCCTGAGCTAATGGCTGAGCAGTTAAATAATATAAGTGTCTGTGTGTTTATTTTATAAGTGGGCTATGGGACTGCTGGGGCTTGGTGGGACCCAGAGAGAAAAACTCTAGCTACAGAGGAGTTTCTTTTAAAATTAGTATGTTCTTTTACATGCGTGGCAGAACTCACCAGTGAAGCCATTTGGACCTAAGCTTCTCTTTGTGGTAAATTTTAAAATCACTAATGTAATATCTTTTCTTCCACATAGTTTCAGACTCTATTTCTGCTTAAATCTGTTTCCATAGTTATCGTTGTGGGCACTTAATGTAAGTCGTTACATTTTAGGATGTGCTTATAATACTTTTGTATCTACAAAGTCAGTTATCTCCTTTTGCTTATTCATTATTTTAGTACTTTGGGTCTTCTTTTTTATTTTTTGTCACTATAATCAACATTTTACCAATTTTGTTGGTATTTCTAAAGAATGAATTTGGAGCCACTTTTCTATTGTTTTTAATTTCATTAATCTCCCCCAATATTCTGTTTCTTTTGAGTGAATATTTATTTATGATTTTTGCTCCAGTGTCTTTAAGGGGCTGTTCATATGTGGCCTTAATTATTTAACTATAGACATTTTTAGTCGTAAAATTTCATTGAAGTATTGTTTTATCTGGATCCCATTTTTTTTTATTTAGTGTGTGTGTTTATTTTCATGCATGTTAAAGTCACATCTATTTTTGTGTAATTTTTTCTTGGCTTTGCAGTTGTTTATGAATATGCTATTATAATCCAAACATTTGTGAATTTTCAAAATGTCTGTTATTAATGTCTAATTTTCATTCATAGAAAATATTTATATTATCTTACTCTTTTTAAGTTCATTAACTCTTGTTTTGTGGTCTAGTATATGGCCTATGTTGGAGAATGTTATGTATACATTGGAGTGCAGCTTAAGTTATGGGTCACAACCACATATGGGATCATATAACTGAATGTGAAGGTTGCCAAAAAAATTGACAAAACTGAGCATGATTCTGATCATGCAATGACCAAAAGTTAATTCAAAGCCAAATGCATAATGAATCTGAAGTGTTTGGGGCACTGTTACCCATATTTCATCATATAACTTCATTATACCCTTGGTTCTGAACACACCATGTGTGAACTTTGCACTGTGCAGGTCATCACACCACATACTGCCAATGAATACTGTTTAAAACACCTCAGCTCAAAATCAAGACATCTAGAGGTTATCAGCTGCACTGTTTTTACTATACATTCACAGATTTCTGCTCTTATGGAACTATATGGTTTAATTAAAGAAAACAAAGATTCCTAATATTGCCAACCATCATTCCTCAGAAGATAGGAATTAAACAGGTACATATTTGTATTGTGCTTGAATATTATAGTTTAAACTTTGGTCACTGACTTAATGACTTGACTTTTATAAAACAAAAATCATTAAGTGAATTTGGCTTGGGGTAAGGGCTGATTTCCAGAAATTTCTGAAATATCCCTAAACATAATTCTGCCATTTTGAACTGTGTGTTTATGGAAATCAGCATTCTAAGCATAGATTATCAAATCAAACCTGGATCAATTCTGGAAACTTGAGTATGCTCTGCACCATACACTATCAAATTAGCCAAGATTTGTTCACATTTTTAAAAAGCACACCCATCTCATTAGTAAGCAAATGTGCTTTCACTTATAAGAGTGAAATTATGTGTATACCAAAGAATTGTTTTAAAATAAATGTCTCCATGATTTCTCATCAAATAAATGCTTGATTTGTATAGCCCTTTTATATACCTCTACATTCAGGGCTGTGCAAAATTTTCTCAGATGAAGAGAGATGACAAGGAGAAAAAATTTAAGTAGCCATTCATTGCTGATGTTGTACTAGAAGCTTCCACAGAGATCTTTGGGAGACAACCGGTCATATGTGAGTGTTCTTTGTTCCTGAAGAGGTCTGCCTACTTTTTCTATCCATCATTTAAAGTATTGGAATTCTCACTTGCTGTTGTATTTTTACTAATACTTTCTGTCTTGTTTTATGTATTTGAATTACTGTCTAGTGCAATTGCTCCCATCTTGAGAACTTCCTTTTTTGTGTCTTCTAAGTCATGTCTAGTGGCAATAAATTCTTTCATTGCAGTTGACGGGGGAATGTCTACTTTACATTCATTTTGGAAAGACAGTTCTGGGCCTAGATTTCTTGGCTAATATTTTTGTTTCTTTCTTCTGAGCTTCTGCTCTGTTACTCCCACTGTCTTCTGTTACCCCACTGTCTTCACTGTTACCCCACTGTCTTCTGTTACCCCACTGTCTTCACTGTTACCCCATTGTCTTCTGTTACCCCACTGCCTTCATTATTTCCCCACTGCCTTCATTATTTCCCCACTGCCTTCACTATTACCCCACTGCCTTCACTATTACCCCACTGCCTTCACTATTACCCCACTGCCTTCACTATTACCCCACTGTCTTCACTATTACCCCACTGTCTTCACTATTACCCCACTGTCTTCACTATTACCTCACTGTCTTCTGTTACCCCAGTGCCTGCCAGCCTGCATCTTTACCAATGAGAAGTATTGTAGCTAGAGTTTTTCTCTCCGGGTCCCGCCAAGCCCTGGCAGTCATGTAGCCCACTTATAAAATAAACACACAGACATTTATATAATTTAAACTGCTTGTCCATTAGCTCAGGCCTACCATTGTCTAGCTCTTACTCCTATACTCAGCCCATTTCTGTTAATCTATATGTCGCCACGTGTTCCGTGGCTTTACCTGCTGCCTTTACATGATGCTTCCTGGATGGCAGGCTGGCATCTCCTCCTCTCTGCCTTCCTGTTCTCTCAATTATCCTCTCTGCTAGTCCCGCTTACACTTCCTGCCTGGCTACTGGCCAATCAGTGTTTTATTTATCAATCAATCATCCACAGCAAAGTATCAACCTTAATTGGTTTTTTCTTCATTTGTATATGAATAATCATTCTTCTCTTGCTCCTTCCAAGATCTTTTCTTTGTAAATTATGCTTCTGTGTCATGTAAAGCCTTGTTTTTCAACAAAGTTTTCATCATTTTTCGGTTATTAGTTCTTCATTTTTTCCCCTACTTTTCCTTGCGTACTGAAATTACCATTATTCCTTACTGGCATGTTTAATGTGACCCACATTTCTTCTTTTATTTTCTTCTTTTTCTCTTCTTTGTCTTTCAGACTGGATAACCACTGTTTATGTATCCTCAACCTCTCTGATTCAAATGCATTATAGAGCTCTGCAGATGAGTTTTCCATTTACATTAATATGTCTTCAACTTCAGTATTATCATCCAGGCGTTTGTACACTCTTACTCTGGGGGAGATAGTACAACAAGTCAGCTTCTTTGTGTTCTTCCAACACCATCAGTAACAGCCCATTGTCAACAGTCTGCTGCTGCCAGGAAGCTCCTATTGCCTTTGTTTGGGGGTTTGTGTGTGTGTGTGTGTGTGTGTGTGTGTGTGTGTGTGTGTGTGTGTGTGAGAGAGAGAGAGAGAGAGAGAGAGAGAGAGAGAGAGAGAGAATTACTCTTTGTTTACTTGTTTCTTTTTCTTCAAAAGGAATAATTTTTGGTAACATATTCTTACTTAATTTAATAATACCTCTCTCCAGATATTATTTTGTTTCTTTGTTTCATGACTTGGCCAGGCTACCAGTGAAATTATTTCCTTTGTACTCAGCAGTTCCTGATAAAACTGCCAGAGGTTACGGCCTTAGGCATGTACACAGTAGGGCTTTTAGCCATGGCTTTTTATGCTTGGGGTATCATACCTTCTTTATTCCTCACTAACCCTGCCTGACTAGTCTATTGTTTTCCCAGTTCCCTGGAGGATACATTGCTGTGCTGTCTGATTTAATTAAACCTGTGCCCCTGTGTTATACTGTAATCTTTTAGTGCTGGCTCAACAGTTTTGTTGACTGTAGGGGGTTCTTGAGAGGGACATCCCTCTTTGATTCTGTCAGGTTTACTAAAAGACCTCCTTGTAGTTATTCACTCCCCCGACCCCCCTCCTGTTCTCTTTGTCTCTTCAAATTCACACTTAGGCTTAAACTTCTCCAGTCTCTGTTCCAAAGTCAGTTTGTTTGCAGCTTTTTAAGCTCTCTATGCTTATGACTAAGCTCTCCACCTGGACAAAATCCCTAGATCACTGTCCCAGACCCTGGGGAGCAGTCAGTGGTCTGTCAGAACAATGTCCCTGCTTTTTGAGCTTTGGGCTCTCATGGGTTGCCTCTCTTGTGATGAAACCTCTGTCTTTTGATTAATCTTAACTCTCTAGTACATCATCCGTCCAATTTGCTAATTTTTAGCTACTGTGTATTTGACTATCTTTTTGCCCACCTTCCTCCTTCCTTCTCACTGGGACTCTGGTGATATGAGTGTTGCAAGACCCTTGATGATTCCCAGCATCTTCTCTTCCATGGATTCCTTCCTCTGTCCTCTCCATCTGCTGCTGAGTGTTCCCAGAGAGACTTTAATTTTGACTAACATCTTCCTGAGTGCTAAAATTTCCACTTGCCGTGTATTTGCTGAGGTCCTCTGCACTTTTGTGTCAAGCATATTCCTAATGGCTACTTTAAAACTCCTTGTCAGATCAGTGCAGCATCTAGTTCATATTAAAGCTGCTAACCATCAGTCGCCTCTTTTTATCTAATGTGAGGTATTTCAGTGGTGTCATGGAAATCCGTTTCCACTCTTTGATAGAAAATCTCACTGCTGACATGCGGCAGTGAAGTTCAAGTGTTTCACTCGGGTCCTCTAAGAGGCAAATGTCCTAACTCCCAGCTAGCCTTCTATGGGGGAAGAGAGGAAGGAAGTCTCATTACAACTGGCCAGGCTGGAGTCCAAATGCCACACTCTGCTTTTACTAGTGTTAGTGGAAGCAGGATTATTATGGGTGTTAATTTTTCCATGGTATTTGGAAGAAGGAAACAGGTTATTGTCTGAGAGTTTTCAGCCTGCTGCTCCTTTCTTGGCCCTTTGGTTAGAGACAATGGAGTTGTCCTTGAGACTTTTGTCTGTTCACATTAGGGCTGCTATGTCACCTGCCCCTTTATCATCTTATGTTGGATAGATGAGACGAAAAGAAAACACACATTGCCTTATTGTTTTTCGGGATCTTGAGCTCCAAAGCTAACTCTTCTTCCTATTCCAATTTCTATTTAACAAGAGAGATAGGCCAAAATCTATTTCATGTTGGTCCAGAACAGGAAGTCCATTGTTACTGCTTGAGTTTATTCAGCTAACTACCTACTAACATTAAAAATTATCATTATTTGGACCACTTAATTCCTGGGTTCTATTTGCCAGACATAAAACAGTGGTTTCTAGTGTTCCCTATTTGGGAATGGACTGTCAAGGCCTAAGAATAAGACACTAACTAACCACTTGAATTCTTTCTGAAAAGGGAATTTTAGTTGATCTCTTCAGCCATTGGAGGACAGAACTAGTTCACACTTGACAGACATCTACCATTGCAGTTTGTTACAAATGAGACCCTAGTATTTACAAACTCAAATACAGTCTCATGAACTGATGCAGGTGTGGTTTAAGTGTTTATAGTTAGGTTGCAGAAAGCTCTGACCACAGAGATGGAAAAACAACTGCAATTGGTTGATTGTTTTGCCAAATTTATCACTCTTGTTCCTATAGCCAGAGGAAAATGAAAATACTCAGTTTGTATCTTCCTGAGCCGTCTTACCCCAAGACACCTTTCATCTTTGTCAACAATGACAGTTTCTGCCAGAAAATGGTGATATGTCTGCCACATCTTTAGGGGACTGCAGCTGACTCCTGACTCGGTGTTCATGAGTAGGTGTTTTTGCTCCAGGGACAAGGACATAAGTGGAGTGCTATGAAGGAAGACAGTATGGTCGCCAACCTAATTAAAATGAAGACAAGTGGCTTACTGGATGAGCTTACTCCAAAGGAAACAAATAAAGGAAATTTCATTTTTGTGCGGACTCCAAGGACATAACCAACTTTATGAGGTAAAATGTAATGTAATGTATTCCCACCCTCATAAGCATAAACACACTGCCTTAGCTGCCTACAACACAGGCCTGCCCTTCCTCGGTGTGAAAGAAAATGAGAGAAGTATGAAAGCAAATGAAAGGATATAAATACATTCACTGAAAAAGATTAATTACAAATAAAGTCTGTTCCTAATTTTTGAAAAACAGTCTCGTTTAAATATTCCCTTATTCTTTCTCATCCGTGTGTGTGTGTGTGTGTGTGTGTGTGTGTGTGTGTGTGTGTGTATGTGTGTTAGTTTTCCTGAAAAGAGATGGGTATCTTTTAATTCCAGAAGTGTATCATGTGAAGTCTACAGATAATTGTTACCATGGTGCTGTTAGTATCCCACAGCAGACTAACATGTTCTTGGGGCTAAGGCTGCCTTGGCAGTTAATGTGCTGCTGCTGTAGTACAGAGACCTCCACTGTCTCCTCTTAAACACTCCAGCATTCCTGCGTGTTCTGAAAACCTGACTCTTTGAGGTTCCTAAATGAGAAAAAGGAAGAAATGATTCCTTTGAGGGGCTCTTATTTAGCTACAAGTAGGCCGGTTCTGGGTGTGGGAAGATAAGAGAGAGAGGTTTAACTACAGAGCTGACCAGGAAGGGTAAAGCACTTTCCATTGTACAGTTTGTTGCTGAACATCTCAAGAAAAGAGAAATGGTACAGGAAGAGAACAGGCTGTTATAAATGGCTGCTCACACCTTCTCTCTGGAGCTTGAGAGTGTGTTATAAATGTGTCTTATCCCACAAATAATCACCGGTGGGAGGAGGAAAAAGAAAAAATAGATACAGATCCTAGACATCTGCCCTTCTTCAATATTATTATTTCTTGGCTGATATAGCAATAATAATACAGCAATAACCTGATTAGCCCTGGGACACAAAATATTGTCATGTTAAAGACCCAGAGATATGTATGACTCTTTCATAATGAGAATTTGAGAGCTGAAAGATAGTTTTTAAAGGGATTATCAAAAAATGAAGGTCCACAAATCTTTCTATGCATTTATTTTTCTCATTATTTTAGATGGGTGTTTCAAATATCTATACCTTTCTCCCAAGATCAAAATGGATATTCACATATGTTTTACTTAGTCTTAAGAAGAATTTTCTGTGGCATCTAGGTAGGTATTATCTTCTCAGAAATATGGAGTAACTGGAATTTAAAGAGGTTACATTCTTGGATATTGAGGCTCACATTTATAATCCTAGTACTGAGGAGACAGATACAGGATTGCTGAGTTTGTACCCAGCCTAGACTATGAAGTGAATTTCAGGACACTTGTCTGAGCTACAGGATGAGGCCCCACCTCAGAACAAACAAATAACAACAACAAAACACACACACACACACACACACACACACACACACCAAAACAAAAAACAAAAAAAACAAAACCAGAGGTTGTAGTACTATCTAGGATATCTAACTGATAGGAAGTATGAACATCAGAACAAGAAGAAGTTTGAAGCCTGGGTTAAGGTAGACAAGTTACAGAACATCTCTGCACCTCATTTTCCTTATGTATAAATTGAGGATAATGATGTTCTCTAGGCCACTGACTGCTGCAAAAGTTAGATAAAGATGTATAGAGTATTGTGTAGCACATGACAGATACCTGGAAACATACTTATTGTGTTCCACAATCACTTTAGTGGTCTAGATTCTGTCTTGATGTCTGCAAAGTCCTCCATTTCTTAGACAGGAAGGAACCATATCCTTCCAACTCTGAGTGACTATTTGTGACTAATGATTAGACTGAGATCTAGGCACTTTCCATAAATTTAGATAATCACAGCAAACAAATAGGACATACTTCCTCTCAGGAAATTTGTACTTCAGAAGTAGGGAACTAAAAAGGGAATGTGCAGATAGGCCAAAATTGGGACTATGTTTTAAAGAGAAGAGAACACAAGATATGAGAGGCCCAAATATGCAGCTGGGGGGAAAGGCAATGGGGTGATTTGAATAAAAATGGCCACCATAGGTCCATAGGGAGTAGCACTATAAGGAGGTATGGCCTTGGTAGAGTAGGTGTTGCTTGGTTGGAGGAAATGTGTCACTAAGGGATGGGCTTTGAGGTCTCAGTGTTTCTCAGTTCTCTTCCTGCTGCCTGCATATCCAGATGTAGAACTCTCAGCTACCTCTCCAGCACTGTGTCTGCCTGCATGCTGCCATGCTTTCTGCTGTAATGATAATGCATTAAACCTCTGACCTGTTAACTGTTTTCAGCCAGCCCAGTTAACTGTTTTTCTTTGTAAGAATTGCTGTGGTCATGGTGTCTCTTCACAGTAATAGAAACCCTAACTAAGACAGGCAACAATTACAAGACAGACTGAAGTGGGATCATAATTATATCCCACTACACACTACAATCCATCCTCCATTAGCAGTCAAATCCAGGTGATTTCATCTGTAATTTGAGTGATAAAATATTTAACCTCTGTGAGCACTAGGAGAATGGTGTTTAAATAATCATGTGTAGTGCAAAGATTAAAGATAATGTGTTTTCTAGGGAAAATCCTTCCCCCAAGTATTCCATTGCACCTGGAGAGTGGAACTCTCATCTACAGAAAGTCTCGAGAGGGAAGCAAGGAAGTCAAGTCGTCAGGCAGGCTGGGACTGAACCCAGAGCCTCAGAGCAGCCAGAAGAGCACTCTACTACTGAGATATGTCTCCAGCCCTGAACTGATCATATATTATTTATTTTCCCGTAATTTATTTATTGAATATTTACTATAAGCACATCAACATGCTAGTAGTCCAATTACCAGCAGTAACATCAGTAAAAATCTTTTGTGGCCAGGGTCTATAACTTGTACTCCTACCCCTAAAGCTCAGTATCTTGGGGGAAGAGTTGGAATTCTTTATCTGTTTACTACAGACCACATCTGTGGGAAGGGACAGAAAGAACTCAACTCACCTGTTTATTTAAATGGTGGCAAAAATATCTTACCAAGGCTATTTGTTGAGAATTTAATTTCTTGTGAGTGGAAAGTCTGCATCAGAGTGGGCACAAGTAGCTCTGGCTGCCTGTCATTCTTAGCTCAGTGTGGCTGCCCCCTGTTCAATTATTGCCTGGCAGGGTAGTTTGAAGTCTTGATTTCTATATTGGCACTTTCAAAAGTTGCATTTAAGTTGTTTTTTGTTTGTTTGTTTGTTTTTAAAGAACACTGCTTGCAAGTCCAGAATGGGGTTTTGCCTGTAGATATGGAGAGCAATACGGATGACTAACATATAAGGTATCAACTAGGCTAAAAGTTTGAAAAAAGTCATTCCACGAAAAATCAAGCTGGATTGGAGCTTCTTCCTTCATACTTCCTGACATGAGACACACTTGGCCTTCCTTGTCTCTACTTACTTTTTAAGGTTTTACAGGGAACACTTCCCAGACTGTCCTTCCTTTAAAAGGAATTCTCTGGGCTGGAGAGATGGAACAGTGGTTAAGAGCACTGACTGCTCTTCCAAAGGTCCTGAGTTCAATTCCCAGCAACCACATGGTGGCTCACAACCATCTGTAATGGGATCTGGTGCCCTCTTCTGGCCTGCAGGCATACATGCAGGCAGAACACAGTATACATAATAAAATAAATCTTTAAAAAAAAAAAAAGAGTTGGCCAGACATGGTGATGCAGGCCTCTCATCCCTGTGCTCCAGAGGCAGAGGCAGGCAGATCTGTGGTCAAGGACAACCTGGTCTACTATTTAAAAAAATAATAATAATAAAAGGAATTCTCAGGCTGGGCACAGTGGCATTCCTCCCCAAAATCCCAAAACTTGAGAACAGAGGCAGGAAGATCTCTGAGTTGAAGGCTAGCCTACTCTACAGAGTGGGTTCCAAGACAGCCAGGGATATACAGAGAAACTCTGTCTCAAATAATAAAATAAAAAATAAAAAGAAATTCTGAGGTAAGCAGTAGCTCACACTGAGTTGTGACTGATAAATAAACACTACATTTCAATTGAATACTCATGACTTATATCAAAGAAGTGATACAGCAAAGTCACAATGTTTAAGGGATTTTTTGATAACACAGTTCCTAAGATACAGTTTATATGATGATTGAAATTTCTCTCCAAGCCCTGCCTATACGTTATGAAAGGTTCAAATGACTCTCCATGTAAGCCTTGACTAAACAAATGAGGTATCAACTCAACAGCTCAGCATATTATCAGTTAATGATCTAGAAAACTACAGACTGATTATAAAGTATGTGCCATCATCACTATTTGTGTGGCTTCTTGCCAGTAATGTTATAATGATCATAAATTTGATGAAAAAGTAATTGCTTGCCCCTCCATTGTTACTATTATTGTATGCTTTATCTCATCTATTGCAACAGCTGTGCAATTCACACTCACACCCACACACTTGCGTTCCTGCAACATATGCTGTTTCTGTCCAGTCCCAAGTCAGTAAATGGCTCTCCTAGGACCCATTTATACAAGCTAGAAACCTGAAATCCATTTTGATCTACTTCTGTTCGCCATCCAAATGCATCCCCACATTCCCCAAGATTTGAATAATCTTGCCAATCCCATCAGTCTGTCCACACCTGCCTGGATTATCTCAGAGATTCCTGAACAGATCTCCATTCTTCCAGTGTGTCTCTTCCAAACTATACTCTAGGATGCAGTAAGATAAGGGTTCTAACATGCAAACTCGAACATACAAGGACAATTCTTTTCCCTTCTCATGAAACTGAAGCTCCTCCTGTCAGTGTCTGCTCTGTTCTTTTTCATCAGATTTTCAATTCCACTGCACTTCTGGGTTCTGGAGAACTCTGGGTTTAGGCACCTGCCATTTTCTTCCTTATGCTGTGGATATCACTCTGTATAAATAAAATGCTGATTGGCCAGTAGCCAGGCAGGAAATATAGGTGGGACAAGCAGAGAAGGGAATTGTGGGAGGTAGAAGGCTGGGGAGGATAGACACTGCCAGCTGCCGCCATGAGAAGCAACATGTAAAGACACTGGTAAGCCATAAGCCATGTGGCAAAGTATAGACTAACAGAAATGGGTTAATTTAAGATAGAAGAAGTAGATAACAAGAAGCCTGCCATGGCAATACAGTTTGTAAGCAATATAAGTTTCTGTGTGTTTACTTGTCTGGGTCTGAGTGATTGTGGGACTGGTGGGTAAGAGAGATTTGTCCTGAGTGGGCCAGGCAGGAAAACTCTAACTACATGCCTACAACACTCTTTTTCCTCTTTTTGGCCTTGATGGGTTTGCCATTCCATTCCATTCCATTCCATTCCATTCCACAGTCTTACCTTGAATGGCACTTCTCCTACAACTCTTTTCTGAAACCTAAATCAAGACTATGTTTCTCTCTTTTTCTGTGGGCTCTCTGTCTTCTTCATTGCGAATAGTCCACTGCCCTGGACTGTACTTGTTTCTCACTAGCCAACATCGCTGCCACTTACCAACTGCAAAAAGTAGAGGCTTACTTCATCACTCTCTCATTCTCAGCCCTTTCTACTAACACATAGCAAGCACATAATACATGGTTTTTGTGTGAAAATATATAGTTTTAATGTGAAAAAAATTGAATACTTGTGTAACAAGTCTTTCTCTGTCTCTCCAACCAGCTCCCAAATAATGGCACAGAATTCTTATTAATTATGAAAACTCAGACTTAGCTTATGCTTGTCCCACTATATACTTATAACTTAAATTAACCCATTTATATTAATCTGTGTTCTATCATGTAGCATTATCTCTCTTCCATCTTGCACTTCCTGCTTCCTCTGTATCTCCTGGCATCTCCTCTGTGCCTCAGTTACCTCTTCCTACTTCCTCTGTCTGCCCAGAAGTGCCTCCTATACCCTCCTCCTAGCTATTGGCCATTCAGTTTTTTATTATCCCAATCACAGCAATACATTTTTACACAGTGTACAAATATCCCGCAATACACTTGTCCATCTGAATGATTCTTCTAATGCACACATTTCCCATTATCAGAAGTTTTCAATGGCTTCAAGACAAAAACCCAATAAAGTTACCCAGACTATTGTCTTTATACTCTTGTCTCTAGAAAATGCCATGTTCCCCATACTTATTCTCTGCTTTCCTGGTGCTCACAAAGTCTACCTTTCCTTAACTATCCAACACTCAGTAATTAGACAAGGCCTCCTCATATTTCCAGCATTACTTTATGGTAACCACTGTCACCATAAGCCAATCTACTCTCCTGTATACTTACTGGATACATGTGCCATATTCTGCTTTGGAATAGATTCATCTAAGCATTAGCTGTGATAACGATGGCATGAACCTTCTAGACTAGTTAAAGTTTTCTAATTACTTCTCTGAACACCTGTCTTTTCTAACAAGTGGAAAACAGAATAGAAAGCAAGCCTCTCCCCTTTGTACACTGTAAATATGATACTGCTTGAGACATTGTGTGTTAAGTAGTGAAAGCATTTTAGAATCGGGTAAATTTGGACTATGAGCCACAATTTCCATTAAATGTTCAACGTTGCCTATGTTACTTGCTATTTGTCACCTGGGTTAATGCTTCGTTTTGTTTTGACTAGTTTTAACTTTTCATTTGTAAACATAAGATTAAAGGACTACTATGAATTAATGTTTCAAAATGTTGTCTCATTGGAAAGTATTGAGAAGTGCTGGACATCAAGCCTTAACTCAATCTACAAACACTAGCAGCACATCAGCCATGAATCAGACACTGCTGTGGTGCTTGTGGCAATGGGACAAAGGCAGTTAGTCACTGGGCAGTGGTGGTACACACCTTTAAACACAGAGGCAGGCAGATCTCTGTGAGTTCCAAGAAACTCTGGTCTACAGAGTGAGTTCCAGGACAGTCAAGGATACACAGAGAAACCCTGTCCTCCCCCCGCCAAAAAAAGGCAGTTAGTGGCCTCCACACCTGTGATGTTTGCATTCTGGTGACAGACTGGAGACATTAAACAAAGGATGCTAAGTTTCATTTTGTGTTGGATAGCAACAAAATAGAAAAGATACAGGAAATAGCACAGAATTTGGAAAGGGAAGAGGTTCAGAAGAAGTAGAGGTATTTAGAAGACATGGTCATACATTGCAATGTCACATAGGACAGCTAAGACAGACATCACAGAAAAGGAAATGTTTCCATAAAAACCCAGGCTGGTTAAGATGACATAGTAAACATGAGACTGTATTGCATAAGAATATTCCAGGCAAAGCATCCAAGGACCTAAAGAAAAATATGACAAGTTTCTTACAGGAGGAACCAGCAGCCCCATGGGATGTGACAAAGGAGGCAGGGAGGACCATGGCAAAAACAAGATTATGAGACAGTATAGAGCCATTTCTTATGAGATTTTATAATCCAATGAACATATTCTGGCCTTTGCTCTGGATGAAATAGGGAAACACAAAGTATCACCAAGGAAAGCCGCCCATCATCTGATGCTTATTTTAATAGGCTCTCTCTGGCTGCTGTCCTGAAAATAGACTGTAGTGGGAGTGGAGAGTATTCGTGGAGGACAATTAGTAAGCCCCTGGGTATAAGATAGAGGCTTTGAATTGGCTTTGGCCAAATTCTGGATAAACTTAAAAGCTGCGGGCTATAGGATTTGCCAACAGATTGGTTGGCTGGTACAAAAGAAAGAACTCAAAGGTTTCCCCAAAATTTACTTGGATAACTGGAAAAATGAAATAACATGGGCAACTGCATGTAGAATAGGTTTAAAGGACCGCAAAAGCCCAGCTTTAGCATGCTGATGCCAAGATATCTCATAGACAACAGCCTGGAAGTACTGAGGAGATATGTGCTTCCAGAGTTGGAGAAGGGGTCTAGGTTCTAGATATATGGTCTAGATTCTGGAGTTTGAAGCATATGGACAGCATTATAGTAATAAGTCTAAATTATCTGGGGAAAGTGAAGCACTTTGGAGTTTCTTCCAGCAGGAAGGTAATAGTACAGGAACAGGATATAGTACCAGCTCTCAGACTGTGTGTCCTTTTCTTGAAACACTATAGCTCACTGTGTGCTCTGCAGCTCTGACATTTGCATCGTTTGGAGATAATTGTTAAAATAAAGATGGCATGGCTTCTTCCTAACGTGTTATTAGAAATTCTAGAAACAATGTCTAGAATCTTCATTTTTAATAAGCCGTTCAGGAGATTGTTCCATTTGACATTTGAGATCTCCTTTAATAGGAGCTTAATAAATATTTGTTGAACTCATTCACATTTTTTAGGTTCTAATTTTTTATTCAGTAACAATGTGACACTCAGAGGTTCAACTTGGTTTCAGTCCTGATGGTAATTGTGAGACTGAATTACAATCCATAGCTTGCTGATTAGGGTTAATACGTGCAAGCTGTTCAGTAGCACACTGTGTCGGCTAAAATGACAGAGCACAGAGGAGAAACTGACTCTGATCCTCACTTCTGCTGTGATAGACAGAAGACTTGAAATTACACAGTACGACATCAAGACAGAAGTGAGTCAAGGCTTGGGGATTATTTCTTGTTTTCTCTGTCCTAGGTTCTCCACAGGGGTTTAGTCCAAATGATTTCTCAGAGGAATTCTTGGTTATGTTATTCTACAATTTTGCCCTGACGTTTCTACAAGGAACATAGCAGAAAGCATCACCCTTGACTACAATGTGGCCTGCACCTGAGCACATTTCCAGTCCAGTGTTCCCAGACACAGACACATTCTATGGATGACAAGGTTATCTCCCCCAGGACTTTACTCAGCTACCACCAGACACACATACATGGCCACAGCTTGCTGCTGGCCAAAAAAAAAAAAAGCTTTAGCGAAGCAGGCCATGTCTTCCCACAATGCTTGTAAATTTGTCAGGCAGAGCACCCAGCAGCATGCAGAGCAGAGAATCAGAAATGTTTAAAACTAAGTTGTTGTCCTTTCTAAGGGATTTGTGTTAAAATGGGCATAATGGTTCGTGCCTTTAATCCTAGCACTTGGGAGGCAGAAGCAAGCAGATCCTTGTGAGTTTGGAACCAACCTGGTCTACCAAAAGAGTTCCAGAACAGCTAGGCTTGCACAGAGGCACTCTATCTCACACACATCCACAAAAAGCTGTGCTCCTGTAGGCAGTGCCTACACTAAGCCCCTCCCATCTGAACTCATTCACCTGGAACAATGGAGACTTTTCATCTCTAGCATCAGTTCCAATCAGTTCCTGCGGCCATATGTACCTGGTCAAGGTACATCTGGCTCCCCCAGGAAGTGAACCCTGGTTGCATATATGCCCACAGAATTTCCCTCACCCTCTGCCCAAATATATAACAAGGTTTAAGTTGATTAGCCTCCTACTCCTATGAGCAGCATGTGGCTTCTCCCCAACGCTACTTGGCTTAGCCAAGATGGAGTAAAGAAAGATGAGCTAGAGCCTGCCACATGGCTAGTAGAGATACTAGTTTCCTGTCTTGAGAGCTGGACCACATACCTGGTACTACACTGATAAGTGAAACTTACACTGTGTTTGCTGAACCATGGAACCAGAGTGCAATCACTCATTGGCTTTGATCATCACTTCCTTGCTGAGAAGGACTCTATTCTGGCCCCTAAATCCAGGGTTCCTATTCCTAAGTGTACATTTGTGTAGTCACAAAATCTTGGGTCTGGCTGCTAGGGTTCTAGTTCAGTGGGTCTGACCAGGGCTTGAGGATGGGTCCTATTTCTCACAAGATGGCAATAGTGTTGCTCTGAGGATCATACTCAGAACCTTCACAGTAGGGGACTATGACATTTACATAGCGAAGGAGGCCTGCCTTTACCTTGTATTGGAGAAGGGGCAGCAGAGAGAAGGAGAGAGGGGGAGAAAAGGGGAGAGAGAGGGAGAGAGGTCATTTATTGATGACACTGTGATAAATAACTCAGATTTCTCACTTAAATTTCACAACCTTCTAATGCATATAATATTCATATCTGTGGTGGTTTGAATGAGAATAGTCCCTATAGGTTTACAGGCTTCAATACTTGGTCCCTAATTGGTGGAGCTGCTTGGGAAGAATTAGGTGGTGTGGCTTTGTTGGAGGAGGTGTGTTACTGAGAGTCAGCTTTGAGATTTTAAAAGATTCACACCATTCCCAATGTGGTGTTCTCTCTCTCTCTCTCTCTCTCTCTCTCTCTCTCTCTCTCTCTCTCTCATACAAACACACACACACACACACACACACACACACACACACACACACACACACATTCTCTGTCTGATTGTCTCTCTGTCTGTCTCCTGTTTGCGGGTCAAGATGTGAGCTCTCAGACATTGCTGCCATCATGGATTCTAACCATCTAAAACCATAAGCCCAACTAAATGCTCTTATGAATTACATTGGTCATGGTGTTTTATCACAGCAATAAAAAACTAATACAATTTCTTCTCATTATTATTTGAATTTTGGCCTAATAGCTCTACACAAGTAAGATGGAGCTGTTCTAACCCTGCAGACATTGATTTTATAGCAACAACAACTATGTTTCTTTATTCAATGCACTTTATCACAGTCATTAGTCAAGGAAGGTTCCCAAGATCTGCCATTTTGTATCTTCCTTCTTTATTCAACCCGCCATATAGTCAGGGTCTCAGGATGCCTCAAAGACACATCCATGACTAAGATAACACCTGACCTACAAGACTTCCAGAAGAAGAAAATGGCCAGTATGTTTATAAAGCAAACCACTTAACGTTATAATAATATATTTAACCATGAAATAATCCAGTCTAGTTTAGGATTAGCCACAAATGTAAGTCATAGATACTTCCTATTATTTTGGTCATACTTAGATAGCTGGAATGGTAAAGACTCTTTATCATAAACACTCAGGTGCTATAAATGTTAAATACCTAACCCCACTCAATATGAACTGCACGTGTTCAAATATACAGCCACAATCAACAGTAGCCAATCAAATCAAAGACAGAGGCTACTGGATAGGATGATTCAATATGGGATGAAAGATGAAAAGGCAGAGAGGAGGGTAAGGGTTAGCCTGCAATCACCTCTTTGCAACAATGAGGGGTTGATGTCAGATTACCTTATCCACTGAAGATAACCAAACTCCATAATGCTCAAATGCTTTATGGAGAATGATAAAGTGTCTGCATATGACATCCTCCCCAACAGCAAAAACTATCTCTATATTCACCATTACACCTAACACAATGTCAATATGAACACTATGAAAGTAGCTACTATACTACACTTTTCAGAGAAAAATGGAACATATCTATACATCCAGAACAGATGAAAATTTTAAGGATACATTCCGATTCTAGGTTATTTGAATTCAGAGATGTGGAACCTGCTCAGTGTGGAAGGATGATTGTAGTTTGAGCACAGTTGGGTTTAAACATGGCAGCACTGTCAAACCTATGCTTTCCTAAAGACAAAGCCTATGTCAGAGCCATCCCCCTCCTTCCTGGTTGCATTTGAATGTTATTTATACTTATTATAGCCAAATAAGTGGGTCATGAATAACGTAAAGGAAAGGAAGTGGGGAAATGAAGTAGAAAGAGGAAGAAACCTGCCATGGCCCTTGGCAAGATTATCATTAGCTCCTGGAACACGTGACCTCTACCAAATGACTGCACTTCCTTCTTGTCTAGGCTGGTGGTTATGTTCCTTTTTTTCAAGATTTTTTTATTATAAAACTGTTTTTCTCCTTTTTCTTTTCTTTTTTTTTTGTTTTGGTACTTCTAGACAGTTCCTCTTTCAGTCAATTCGACTAACATGTACATGCAGAACCTTTGTGACTTTTAATAGAGAAAAATAGCTAATGCCTGTAGATGTATTGTAAATCGCTTCTTTAACCTTGCCATGATTCTGTAGCCAGCCCTTGCTCCCATCCATCTACAACTGCTCGCTCCTGAAAATGTTCATTGCACAGAGGTCAGGGTAGTTCTCTGGGAAGAGAAGCAAAGAAAAAGAAACTGTGCTTCTTATTAAGGGCCTGTTAGTATGAAAACACAATAGATTTATATATATACACCAGCCTTCAGGTCTGGTCAGCCCACATTGAATGTGAATTTCTTTTCTGACCAAATAATGAGTCATTCTAAATAAAAGTATTACTTTATTTGCACCTTTAAGAGTGAGAGGGTGGCAATAGAGGGTGTATTACCTGGTAGCAATGATTGGGAAAACTGCATGACAAGGTTAATACAGGCGGCCCTGCCATAAAACTTTGACAAAGATAAAATCTCAGGAGTTGTGAGTCAGACAAAAAAGAGGAGAAGATATTGTCCTGTGGCTTGTTTTATTTATATCTGGCATACCAGTAGCCTCTTCTATGGTCATAGACCAGGGCAATATCATCATCTAGGAATGCATTTGCTACATAGATGGTCAGAGACCATCTCAGACCTCCTGGATCAGATCTCTGAAGGGGCTCCTGATGCATGCTAATGTCCTGAAGGAGGCAGTGAGCCTTCCAAATACTCCTCATGCATGCTAACGTCAAAGAACCACTGCCAGAGTTCCATGCCCATAATGAACCTCTTTATGAGCATGTGAGGAATGTACATCCTGTGTAACTGGTAGGGTAGAGATAAGCATGCTGACTACCAGGACATGGGCCAGCCAGAAGCTCTGGTAGAGCCCCAGCCACTGAGTTCAGGACTCACAGGCCACCTGATGACTGTATAGCCTTTGCACACTCAAAGCTACCATGGCCCATGACAGGGAATCTAAGGATGTTCACATGTGGGATGCCTGCCAGACACCTGGTTTAGATCTTGTTGTGAAATAAAGATGAAGCAATTAGCTTCCTGTTGCTAAATGGACTTCTCCTGGTGCCGCTTGTACATGCTTTGTCCCCTGCTGAGCCTCGCTGGGATGAATTAGGGGCTTTATTGTCCCACCCCACATTCCACACTCTGAATAAATACAAAGATGGCTCAGTTGGAGGGATCTGAAGCTACAAACACCACATACACTCCCAGTTCTGGCCAACACTGGACTGCCCACCGGGACTCACATCACAGCTAGCACAGGCCTGAGAAATGATTATTCTGGTACTCTCAGGTTTCTTTCCACTTGTTCATGCAGCTACTTCTCCCAAAGAGAAATTCCTTCTAATCTGTCTGTATTATTTAAGTTATGATAAATGAATCTGCTCTGCTGGACAAATGATCGCTATTTATTTCTTCAAAGTAGGAGAGATGGGTTAGAGCAGGAAGTCAGGAGAATGTAGACAGGAATGGTTCTCATCTTTTCCTGCAGATGTACAGATGTTATCTACGTATCATTCTGGAAACAGCTGGTCCACAAAACATCACCTCTGGTCCTCAGATATGCATTAATCCATTTCTGGGATATATATATCTGTTATATAATATTTATATAATCATATAATATAATGTTGGTATAAATATATATATTCCTCTCTTCCCCCCAGCATTTCACTCTTTCTCAGGTGCTTGCTCTTACTACTTTTACTGCATATTTCTGTACAAAACCATAACTCTAAGGTGATGAGCATAAGTTCCCTGTTTAACTGCAAGATTAGCCTCATTCCTCGAGGTTGCAAGTCCTATACACATACATTTGTATTTTTATATGTCAATTTTAGAGGATTTTTACTGGTCTAGTTCTATGAGTAACCTCCCCTTCCTCCTCCTCCTCCTCCTCCTCCTCCTCCTCCTCCTCCACCTCCTCCTCATCCTCTTCTTTCTCTTTCTCCTCTCCTTCCTTCTTCCCCCACCACTCCCCATTTCTATCTCTGTGACCTTAGATGTGACCAAGGAGACTTTGGATGTCCCCAGTTCAATTACTTTTATATTACTGAAACTAATGCACTGCAGTCAAATCTCTCTACTCTTAGAGAAGCCAGATCATGGGTACATTCCTGTAAAAGGGTAATTCTTTTCTAAGAATGATGGTCAGTTAACTACCCATGAATCCAGTGCTAAATATTGTCAGCAATCAATCATGAATGTTTCTTTGCATCAACAAAATACTAAATGAATAATTCAAGGTTCTAGGAATGAAAACTTGCAACACTGGCCATTGAACATGTTGCTATGACTAGAAGCTTCTCTCAACAGTATCTTGAAGCATATTTCCTTGAATTTCTAATAGTTCATTCTTGCCTTATGATACCAACTCAGGAGGATCCCCGGGATGGTAGGTTAGGCTCTGCTTCCTTTATAGCCCGAAGTCCTCTGAATTCAGGGTCTTTCCATGCCAGCTTTTCTAGCAAATTCAAGTGTGAGATAATGCAGGAAGCCAAAGCATTGTATGGAAGCTAAATCAGGAGCAAACTTGATCCCCTCTCTGAGCTGTGGGGTGTGAAGGACAAACTAAGTATAAATGCTCTGTTTCTATGGCGTTCATAAAACTAGTACTTTACAAAGAAATACTTCCCTTTGATTTGGGTAACAGGAATAAGATGTAAAAAGGGTTGAGAGGACATTAAAGCCAGGAACAAAGCTGCCTTCATTCTGACATGGAAGAAAGATTATAAGGAGGAAAAAAAACACTTGAAAATAAATTATTTACCTTGGAGTCCCATAAGAGGATAACAGGAAAAACACTCAGAGTGAAACTACAGAAAACCAAACAAAGCAACATTAAAACAAATTCCAATAAAGTATCTTCCAGTCTCATTGTGTTCCTGGTGTAAAAACCAATCCTTACATGTTACACTAATGCCTGTGTTTAAAGGTCCAAAATTAGGAGTTCTAAATAACCAGGATCACAAAGTGGAAGAAACAATCAGTCACCTTGCAGGTTTAAAACAATACAGTAAAAATTCTAGAACTCACCAGAGATCTCCTACTGATATCCAACATCAAGTTACTGAAACATTCAGCTAGGCATGTTGTTTCATGTGAAATTGTTCCAAGGTGACAAAGACAGAAGCTAAGAGAAAAATTGAAAGGAAACAATCTAGTTCCAAAGTGGTGTAGAAAATATTCTTGATGGTGGTAGCTTTTGAGGCCAAGAGGTAGAGATGAAATCCATTACCTTTATGCCCATACATAGCATCTGTGAAGGCAGTGAGCAGAGCAACCATGTCAAACCAGCTGAGGGCATCTTCTGCAACCTCTGTCGGGAGGCCTTCATGGATTCTGGCCACTCACTGCTCACTCCACTTAATCTTAACACAGACCAAGTGATCCCAAGAAAACAGGATTTGGACAAGCTATGACTTTTAAAATTAATCCACTTTGAGGTAAAACTGCCCTTGGAAAAATAGTGCTATTTCTCATTTCTCACTCTACAGAAAATAATGCAAGTTAAGGGATCGCTTGTCTCCATACCTGAGAAAAGCATAAGACACAGGAATTTGTGCATGTTCTAAACATTTCCATATGTTGTATTTGCATTGCTTAAAGGTAAAGAGAACATTGTTGGAGGCAGAGATGCTGAGTTTGTTGGATGCCAATTTAGATGCTGTGTACCAGAGATACTTGCCTGAGCTCTATGGGTTTTGGTTTTATTATATATATAAATATATATATATATATAAATATAAATATAAGAATATTTCCCTCCCCACTTCACTTGACAGCTACAATACTTTAATAGTTAAAAAGGATTGTGAAAGTACTTCTATATCCTGTAGAGAGTTGGAAATCGCCATATCGTTGTAGCTCTCAGTTGATGCTTTGTATCAGCTTTTGTTAAAGTGCATGTGTCTTTGGTATGTCTTTGTTGCTCATTTGAAAATAGCTCAGAGCCTTGGGTTACAAAGTATATGAATTAAGTCTTTTATAGATTGGTTTTAAATGTTCATTTTATTCATTTGTTAACAATACTGGGGATGGAACACTGGACCTTCTGCATAATGCTACACCACTCATTCAATATGCCAAGCCCTTTCCATTGTTTTTTTTTTCCTCTTGAAGTTGGACCTTTGTAAGTTTCCCAGGCTAGCTTTGAGTTTCTTCACTTGCTATGCAACTCAGGCATCCTTTGAATTTGAAATCTTCCTGCCCCAGTGTCCCAAGTACATGGAATTACAAGTTTCCATCACCGAGACCCGGGGTAAAGCCTTGTCAATCTGTCTCCACACATAGAATTTTATGTATTCTGTTGGCTTAATGGAGGACACTGCTAGGTTTGTTGAGATTCCTCAGCAGTTGACATTTAGGCATGGTAATTTGGTGTTTTGCAGAATCCTCTACAAGCTGTCAGTTACAGCTCCCAAACCAACTGTGAGAACCAAAAGACTTCCCCCAGACATTGCCAGAAAGGTCAGGAAGGGTATGGGAGGGAAGACATGAACAATAATATCAGAAGCACTCAGTTGAATTGTAAGTAGCCATGTGTAGGAGACAAAGAAGCCACAACTATATGAAAACCTGAATGCTGCAACATTTGTGGCTCTAACTTTTATACAATAGTCCACTAAAAGCCTGATGATATAGTGAACTGCTTCTCGTAAAGGGAGGATTGCAGTCTCCCATGTCTTGGACTTGCTGTGGGATAAACCCTTTGTATGCTGTGAATATGTTGTATTACCATTGGTTAATAAAGAAGCTGTTTGGGCCTATAGCAAGGCAGTATAGAGCCGGATGGAAAATCCAAGCAGATATACAGGGAGAAGAAGGGCGGAGTCAGGAGAGATGCCAGGTTGCTGCTGGGACAAGATGTACAAGAGAACAGGTAACATCGTGAAGCCGCGTGATAAAATATAAATAGAAATAGGTTAATTTAAGTTGTAAGAGCTAATTAGTAACAAGCCGGAGCAAATGATTTATAATTAATATTAAGCCTCAAAGCGGCCGTGGGACCAGGTGTTTACATGAACTAGCAAGACTGCAAGGAGGCGGTGGTGAAGCACTCACCTTCAGACTCATTTGCACACAACAGGTAAATTTTGTTTCAGTTTTAGCAATCTTTGGAACCTAGAATCTAGTCCAACCCCAGTGCCTCATCTAACTGCAAGCTTGTCCACATCTGAAATGTCTCTGGGCTTGCCTATATCTTTGAGGTAGGTGAACAGAGAAGTTTTAAGGGACCTCCAAGCTCTAATGTTAAGTTGATTTGCTTGCCAGTTTCTTTCATGAATTAGATTTGTCTTTGGAGACATTATGCCCTTTGTCTTGCAAGAATAGTTTCAAAGAATCTGATGAAGTCTCCTTGTTTGATTGGTATGATGCTTTCACAACTGAGCACCACATTTCCTATAGCTGGCTCTTCATATAATCTTATAACCCACTGCACTTATAAGAAAACATAACTGACATAGGTGGGCTTGGAAGTGGTCACCTAGGAAACGGTGTATTTTTTGCCTTGCTATTAATCACACTCCCTTTTATCTATAACATCCATTTGCTGTTGGCCGTGAATCAAACTTCTAAAAGAAAGATTATATTCTCCAATCATTCTGAAGCAATTTATTCCCCAGTTTGACACACTATTAGAAGAAAATACTTTTTTTAAAATCAACTTTTGGATGTTTTCAGGGGCAATGTGAAAGATCTAACAATTTTTCTCCCACTCAGTTAAAGACTGCTCAAAATTAAGGAGGGCCGAGAAATGTCCCCACCTAATGATTTGACAGCTGTGGGCTGCTCACAGCGGTCCTCTTCTGATGACCACAGAGTCCTCCCCCAATTCTGACATCAGAATCTGCTCCTGGTGTCTCAGCCCTTCCTTATCTCCTCCTGTTCAAACATACCCCTCACTGTGTGTTCCTGTTCTCTCCAGCAGTGCTGTTTAGCTCAGAGAAGTCTGGAAGAGAAGAGTGGAGACTGTAGGAGTCTAGGGAATGTAGAAAATCCAGAAGAAGGGCAAGAGGCACCTGGGGAACTATGTGCTGAGATACTCAAACCTAAATGGTAACAACAAATTGCTAGAGGTTGGGCAGAGATAACCTAAGAGCTAAAAATCCTTAGAGACACAGTCACAACTGGAAGGAACACTTCCTATTGTGATCTGTAAGTCCAGGGTTGCCATGGTAAATATGGGGGGGGGTGCTTCCAGAAGGAGAAAGGGGAAAGGGCCCCAGCTGAAACAAAGAGCTTTAGAAACATTTTAAAAAGCTTTAATGGTGATCTTAAGAAAAAAAAAAAAGTTTATAGGATTTGTAACAATGTGTCTCAAAAAACAAGTCAAATCAGAAGAAAAACATGCAAAGCTAAAGCAAGGTGGATATGGAGGCACAGACCCATAATCTCAGCTGTCTGGAGGCTGAGGCAGGAGGACAGTCATAAGTTCAAAACAGGCCTGCAAAATGAGACCCTATTCTCACAAACAAAACTAACAACAACACGAAGAAAAGAAAAACAGCAAATAAAAATCCGCATATCTAGCCTTTAATGTTGTACTGTAAGGCTAATATTATTATGGTCTGTCACATCATTAAACTACTAGAAGAGTTTAAAAGGCAGTACTGCCATAAGGTATCGTAGCACACTTTCTAATGCAAATCAGTATGGACTTCAGTATTTTAATTTCCAAAATGTAACATTAATGTGGGGCTGGAGAGATGGTTGCCCTGGCTAGAAGCATGTGTTGCCTTTGTAGAAGACCCAAGTTCAGTTCCCAGAACTCACATGGTGGATAATAATCATTTGTTATACCCCTCCAGAGGAAGTGGTGACTTCTTCTGGATTCTACAGGCATAGCATTCACATGGTACACATAAAATACCCATACACAAATGTAAATTTTTGTTTTGATTTGGGTTTTGGGTTTTGGTTTTTCAAGACAGGGTTTCTCTGTATAACAGCCTTGGCTGTCCTGGAATTCTATCTGTGGACCAGGCTGTCCTCAAACTTACAGGGATTCACCTGCCTCTGCCTCCCTCAATCTGGGATTAAAGGCATTCAAAGTAAATCATTTTAAAAAAGGAATATTGGCCAGGCTGGTGGTGGCACATGCCTGTAATTCCAGCACTCGGGAGGCAGAGCCAGGCAGATCTCTGTGAGTTCAAGGCCAGCCTGGTCTACAGAGCAAGATCCAGGAAAGGCACAAAGCTACGCAGAGAAACCCTGTATCAGGAAAAAAAAAAAAAGGAATATTGATGTAATAAAAATCAGAATGCCCAGTTACAACAAACTAAACATTAGGAATGTAGGAATGTAGTGCAGTGGTAGAGTACATATACAGTATTTGCGTAGCATGTGTGGAAGTCTTGTGTGGTGCTGAAAAAGAATGTCCTTGGTACCACATAGAAAAACACAAAAACAAAACAAAAGTACTACAGAGAGGTGATTTCTTTTTGCTAAGAGTGCTCCAAGACCCAAACTGGGCTAGCAGGTAGGACATATGACCATATAACCTCTGTTTTTTATTCTGAACACAAGGGGGAGCTTGGCCGTTCCTCATCTCATAGTCAACACTTAATTTGGCTAATTTGGAAAGCTGAGCAAAGGAAAAGAGGGGAGATAACTAAGCCGCAGGCCATCTGGAAATGCAGCAAGGCCCTCATGTAAACAAAAGTTTTACCAAATTGGGGGGGGGGGTGTAAAAAATTTTAATTCCTTTTCAACGTTTTTCAAGATGAGAGAGATTTATAGAATCTTGTCCTTTGTGAGCTAGCTACCTCTGATAGAAAAAAAGTACCATTTCTCCTGGTGATGGAAATGTCAAAAAAATATTGTTCTGTCAATTAGCCCATATATTTTGTGCTATTATACTAGAAGAGACCAAACTGAAAGAAAGCAAAGATTAAAGAAAAAATACACAAAATAAATAAAAAACTAATAATCTAATAAACTAGAAAACAAGTTAAATCCAAAGTAAGCAGAATAAACTAAGTAAAGCATAAATCAGAAAAATTACATTGAAAGCAGAAACTAAGGGGAAAAAAATCTCAAACTTTTCTTGACAACACCAATAAGATTGACAAGACTTTAATGATGTTAATGAGAAAAAAGGGGGTGCTGTGATACAATAACCAATGCAAGAAATAGAAGAGGGTTTTACTAAGAGATTTAAATGCTAAGGAAGGAATACTATGTACAAGTTTAGATTCACCAACTTGATAAATTAAATGGGCCAATTTAAAGACAGATTTGATCTGCTAAAATTTACACAAATAATAGACTTTCTGAGTAGACCTCTATTGAGATTTTTTTTAAAAAGGACATAGGACTCAGGTGGGCCCACTTCCTAATTCATTTTATTGTGAAGCCAACATTATCAAAATTTCAAAATCAGACATCATAAAGAAACAATAGAAAACTATTAATTATAAGCATATCTACCAAAAATCCTTAGAAAGTACTCATAAGTAAAAATCCAACGATGAATAAAGAGAAAGACAGGGAACGAAAGACACGGTTCCTTGGGTAAGAATACTAGCTGCTCCTTCAGAGGACCCATACTCTGTTTCCAGCACCCACATTGTGGCTAACAACTATCAGTAACTCCAATTCCATGGGATCAGTAACTCCTCCATAGGCCAGAAGATAAATACAAGCAAAACACTCATAAAGATAAAATGTTAATAAATAGATAAATCTCCAGAAAAATAAATAAGCACCATGATGAAGAGACAGTATCCCATGGTATGGAGGTCTAGTAAAATATCCAAGGTCAGTTCATACAATACTTCATCAAAATGTTGAAGAAGTAAAATCACAGAATTCTATCAACAGATCCAAAGCCAATATATACTAACATTGTACTAGTGGGGAAAAATTGAAAGCCCTACCACTAACATCAGAAACAAAGGCAAGAAAATTATTATTGTTATTTCAATACTTCAAGAATGGGTTTCTTCCATTTTTCCCAATTCCTAGGCCAAGACATGCTTGTTTTCTGTAAGCCTTGGGTATTTTTATTCATTTGGCCATAAAAGCTAACACAAGAATGGACTGTTTCTTCCTACTATTTGGAAAGTCTGGAAATTTGATCTGAGTTTAATTGTTACAACTACTCAGTGCTTTATAGCATACATATTCACTCTGTGTGCCCCTTCTTTTACTTGAATCACATGTTTAAAAATCTTTTCTTATCTTTTTGTCATTTTCTGACTATATATGTAACTTCAAAGACTCCTGTATCAGGATTTTTGTGTGATGAAGAAGAAGAGGTGATGAAAGAAACATCTAGATATTATGAAGCTAAGACATCTTCCTTTACCTCTGAGACAGTTCTGACAGCACAAAGATCCAGAGAAGTATAGAGCAAAGTGCATGCTCATGACTACCTTCAAAATGTCTCTTGAACTGTGAAGGTGCTAGGTGAAAAAGAAAGGGTGAATAGCCAGGATCAATGTGCAATGTATGCAAGTAAAGAAATGCCACAGTGAACCCCCATTTATCTGTATGACCCATAGGTTTTAAAATTGTCTTTCAAAATTGTCTCCTGAATTAATTTTTAAAAATTCAGATTTTTTAGGCTTATTCAAGGTGTACTGAAAGAGAAAGTTGGAGATGGATTCCACAAATGACCAAATTTCAACAAGTAACTCTGAGCACATTTATTAACATTCAAATTAGAGGTCCAGTGGTCTAGGGAAGACACATGCTTGACTAGTACATCCTAGATAAAAGTTAAGGCAAGAGTATCTCAGGACTTGAGTTTGAACTTGACTGGGTTGTTATACCTTTCTCCAGCATGCTAATATCACAAATTCCTCAATTTGAACTTAATTAGAACTCTAGTTGATGTTTCTACAAGTGTTATGTTATTAAAAAGAGTACAACAGTTAACTCCAAATCAACTCATAAAAATGAAACGACCCATTGATTAACCTGTCGGTGAAGAGTACCTGTGTGCTTACCAAAAGAAATTCAAGAGATAGAAATGTTTCTGGCAGATTATCACCTTGTCCATTATTGCGAGGCCTGGATCATCTGTCTAAGCACTGCTGATATCCAAAAGTATTGACTCTAGGGAACCATGCCCATGTTTCATTTATACGATGCTACACTGAATTAGTTACAAGGATGTTCACGGTTTCATGAAATTATATACAGACCAAATGGCTTTGCCTCACATCTTTTATAAGGATAATGAATTTCTGAGATTAAAATTAATGGACTGGGACACCAAAAATCTCAATATTCACATTAATTATGCGTTCATTTTCCGTTGGCATTTACAAGGTAATATAAGTGAGAAAAATGTTTATTGTTGCCAAATGGAAACATGAACATTAAAGAGGAACTGTGAAATGTTACTCCAGTTAAAGGTTGATTTGGTCAACTATTATATTCAGAGCATTTGTGACTAATGGAAATATCTGATGCAAAACGGATGTTATTAGCATTTTAAAGCCATATGGTACTCTATTTTCTAACTGCTTGGTAAGCTTATTGGAAGACCACTGGACCTGGATCTTGCGCACTTTGCTAGTAAAAACACTATACACCACAATATTAGATTAACTCTCATACTTCTAGACCATTAGTCTGTTGAAAGACAATCCTTATGTCAATTGAAAGATGATGGTTCCTGTGGGGAACCCAAAACAGCTTAACCACACAGCTGCCATGACAGGCTTACTGGCAGGCAAAACCCAGATCCAGAAAAAGCCATAAGCTGACACCATCCAGGGATCTACCCAGCAAAGGGACAACATCTAAGAGGAAGAACCCAACAACCCAAACATTCCAATCATCAGGTAAGATTAGATAAGATCGCCAGATGTCCCTGAGTCTAACACACACCTATTTCCCTTTTACAGATACCCCTAGAGAAATGTCATCCAATCAGGGTCCTAAACCCTGGAAATCCCCTCACCCTAACCTCTGCTATGATAAAAACCCTAGTCCACCTGGGCTCAGGGCTCCTTGCTCTTACCATTGCATACAGCAGACAGAGAGACATCTAGCTTGAGCTTGAAATAAAGGCTCTTTGCTTTTACCTATGGGATTCATACTCCGTGGTGGTCTTTTGAGGGGTCCCTGAGATCAGAGCTTAACAGTTCCCAGTCTGCAATTATTCTTTAAAAGTGACAAAGTCCTTTTCAGGCTGTTCTTAAGCAATTAAGTGCAATTTTATGAGCTAAGTCCAGTCATTCCAACACTAATTTATCTAAGATTATTTAAGTTAATGGATCTACCTCCTCACAGGTCAGGTAGTGAGGAATAACTGTCACATATCATAAATGTATCCTACCTAAAAGAAATTGGCTGGGTTCCCCTCTGCTACTCATTATACATTCTCCACTCTACTATATTAGTACTTACACTATGTACTTAGCAAGTTTACCCTAGAAAGTTTGAGCATGCAAGTTGATATAATATAAAGTCATTACAATAAATAATGTTTGTGCTCCATAGTAAAGACAATTAGAATTGACATGGGCCCAAACACAGGAAATAGCTGAGCTCAGATAGACCTGTATCCTGAAATAGAGCTGTCCAATAAGATACAGTCTAGATCATCTGGGCCTCAGCAATCATATTCCACGTGCATGTACAATGAGAATAAGTGAGTTACCACATATTCTCAGTGGTTTCTTATACATAAATTGCTGATTGATACATAGATCTTCTGTCAAGTAAGATAATTTGCCAATAGCAGTCTTTACAATAGCAATTACGGAAGCAACATATTACTAAATAGTACTTTCTATGTACTGAGTTAAAGTTAATAGTCTACTAAGAAGTCTACCAAACAACTATTTCTCAATGTTTAGTTGAACCAATATATGTGTGTGTGTGTGTGTGTGTGTGTTTACATATGTATATATTTACAATCAACAAACATCAAAAAACAAAACAAACAAAAAACTAGGAAGAAATCATATCTCCAGAAGGAAATTCTGAAATAAAGAATGGTGACCATGCTCCTTCCCTATACAGCTCAAGGACTGTTGGAGAAGAGGACAGGAAAAGATTTTTAAGAGCCTGAGATTAGGAAGGACTACAGGAAAATGGTGTCCTCTGAACATGCCAGAGAAACTGCACTCAGGTACTCACAGCCTCTACGGACAAAATCAAGCCAGTCAAAATTCCTGCACAGCTTTCTTCGGGAAGCAGTGTCTACTAGAATGACCACATTTTAGTGGACGGTCCTACACCTATCCACACAAGGACAGAAAGAGCTGGACTCAACAGGTTATAGAAAGAGGACATGACCATGGAAAGAGAGTATGTCCAGGGAGAAGGTCTGAGATGAAACAGATGGGGTTTATATGATCAAAATACCTTACATACATGTATGAAACCCTCAAAGGAGGGGAAAAAAGTTGATCAAAGAGACTAGGAAATGTATAGCTACATTTAATCAATATGGTTAGAAAGTAATTATGTCTAGAGAGTGTTTTGTTGTTATTAAAAGAAGGGGATTAAAGAACTAAGCAAGATGACAGTGGGAATAATGAAGGGCAAGATTTGAGGGAAAGAAAGCTTAGGGGAGCAGGAGATCCCTGCTGGATCAAGAACAGAAAGGGAGAATGAGGAATAACAGACCATGATAAATGAAGACCACATGAGAACAGGAATAGGCAGAGTGCTCGAGAGGTCCCCAGAAATCCACAATGATATATCCTCTATAGACTGCTGGCAATGGTCGAGAGAAAGCCTGATCTGACCTAGTCTGGTGATCAGATGGCCAAACACCCTAACGGTCTTGCTGGAACTCTCATCCAATAACTGATGGAAGTGGATGCAGAGATCCTCGGCCAGGCCCCAGGTGGAGCTCCAGGTGTCTGTCCTACTGTCGAGAAGGAGGAGGGACTGCAAGAGCGTGAATTGTTGAATCCAAGATTGCAAAAAGCACAGGGACAAATAGCCAAATGAATGGAAGCACATGAATTATGAACCAACGGCTGTGGAGCCCCCAGCTGGATCAGGCCCTCTGGATAAATGAGACAATTGAATAGCTTGATCTGATTGGGAGGCTCCCAGGCTGTGGGACCGGGACCTGTCCTTAGTGCATGAGCTGGCTGTTTGGAACCTTGGGCTTACACAGAGACACATGCTCAGCCTGGAAGGAGGGGACAGGACCTGCCTGTACTGTAGTTAGAGTTTTCCTGCCTGGCCCAGTCAGGACAAATCTCTCTTACCAGCCAGTCCCACAGTCGCTCAGACCCAACCAAGAAAGCACACAGAAACTTATATTGCTTATAAACTGTATGGCCATGGCAGGCTGCTTGTTATCTACTTCTTCTATCTTAAATTAACCCATTTCTGATAATCTATTCTTTGCCACATGGCTCGTGGCTTACCAGTGTCTTTACATGTTGCTTCTCATGGCGGCGGCTGGCGGTTTCTCTCCCCAGCCTTCTCCATCCCAGAATTCTCTTTCTTCTCTCTTGTCCCGCCTATACTTCCTGCCTGGCCACTGGCCAATCAGAACTTTATTTACACAGAGCAATATCCACAGCACTGTACTGAATCCACCAGGCTTAAATGAGTCCCCAGGGGTGTCTTGGTCCTGGAGGACATGGGAATGGAGGGGAAGGGCTGGGGTAAAAGTGGGGGTTGGGGCAGAAGGGGGGAGGACAGGGGAACCCATGGCTGATGTATAAAATTAAAACACATAATAATAAAAAAAAATTTTTAAAAAAGAACTAAGCAATAGCTTGGTAAGAGTAAAGTCTGTGACATTATTTTACTTTTAGATTAAGACAAATACTATAAATTCTGTAAAGTCAAAAGTATATAGTGATATTTCAAAAGCAACCAGCAAAAATCAGAACTAAAATATATATAACTTTCAACCCAACAGGAAAAGAAAAAATTAAGAAAAGTATGATGGTTTGAATAAGAAATGTTCCCCATAACCTCCCACATTTGAACACATGTTACCATTATTGGCACTCTTTAGAGAGGTTATGAGGAAGTGCAGCCTTAGAGGAAGTTTGTCACTGGGGAACAGCCTTTGATAGTTTTAAACATTGTACCATTTTCAGTTCATTCTCCCTATTTCATGCATGTGTTAGAAGATGTGATCTCTTAGCAACATGTTCATGCCACTCTGCCCACTGCTTGCTGGCCTTCCTCTCAGACTTGATGGATTCTTAGTCTTCCATAACAATAAGCCAGAATAAATTCCTTTTTCCAGAAGTCACATTTTTTGTTTGTTTTATTTATTTATTTATTTATTTATTTATTTATTTATTTATTTATTTTGAGAAAGAGTCTCTCTACATAGCCTTGGCTTTCCTGGAACTCACAGAGATCACCCTGCTTCTCCCTCCCAAGTGCTGGGATTAAATCCGTGCATCACCATGCCCAGAACTCCATAAATCACTACTTTTATGGTGTTTTACTACAGCAACAGAAAAGTAACCAATCCAAGAAGTTTAGCAAGCAAATAAAGAAAATAAAAAGA
Source organism: Onychomys torridus (assembly GCF_903995425.1). Classification (NCBI taxonomy): domain Eukaryota; kingdom Metazoa; phylum Chordata; class Mammalia; order Rodentia; family Cricetidae; genus Onychomys; species Onychomys torridus. The sequence goes on along the minus strand of NC_050443.1, from coordinate 140,512,028 downwards.
TCCATGCATCCCAGAAATCCAACATGGAATACAATAATCTACAGTTATCTATAAGGAAAAATCAATAAATAAATACATAAAAATAAAACAAATATTGATGGCTTATCTCAGATAAGTCACAAAAATTAATTCTAATATATGTAAGATATATTTTAGAAGCAAAGTGTGCAGACATTCTTACAATGCTTTGAACTTAAAAGTATCTTAAACAAACAGAAACAATACCCAAAAAACCTGAAAAGGTCAACGACACTGAAAATTTTTCTTAAAAAACTATTAATAATTATTTAAAAATTCACAGGTAGGGAAAATATTTGCAGTATAATTATATATATATACAAAAATACTAAAATAAGTAACTCCCAAGTACCTTCAATAAAAAGAAAAGAATTAACCACTAAGGAAATAAAAATATGATTTCTGAAAAACCCAACTTGTAACTGCTGAAAAGAATAAATGCAGTTAAAAATATAAGATGTTGCTTATACTTATTTGTGACTAGAGTATTAAAAATAAGATCAATGAGACTTAATTTTATAGCCACGATGCAAGCAAAAATATTAGTAAAGATTGTTTACATTTATTTATTTGTGAGTGGGAGTGAGGTACATGCCATAGCACCTATATGGAGGTCAGAGGACAAGCTGAGAAACTCAGCTCTCTCCATCCACCATGTCGGTTCCTGGGATCAAACTCAGGCTGTCACACTTGGCTACAAGCACCTTACTCATGGAAACATCCCAATAGTCACTTAATAAAGGTTGTTTTAAACAATTCTTTGAAGCTGCTAGTAGGAATGTAACTCAGTCACTGTTTTTCAGGACTCTGTACAACATTCATACATCCAGCTACTCATAGGTCAGATTCCAAAGACCATCAGCCAGACACTCTCTCATACAGTGCAGCAAAAAACCTGTATGAGAATATTTATAGCGTATTAATTGTGATAAAGGAGCATCTGAAAGAATGAAAGATAAATGAAATAAAGCTACATATAACACTGATGAATCTCAGAAATAGTCTTAAATGACAAAAGCAATTTAAAATGATTATTAAATCATGTGACTTTTTAAATCTTAGAAGAAATTAAGCTGTACAGTTAAGCTGCACAATTAAATATATAAGGAGATATGTATGTATAAAATAAACTATTGTTTTAAGGGCAAAAGAATAAAAATATAAAAATTTGAACACATTTTAACCCCTTTATGGGGCAGTTAAGAAAGGGAGACTCTCCGAGATGAATGTTATTAGGAAGGTTCTAGCTGTTTAGTAGCATGTTCATTCATCATATATGTGTGTGTTTTATATAAACATACAAAATATATATAGTAGCCTCTATGTACATGTTATATATGTATATATATATATACATATATACATATATTCTCCATAATAAATGTATATTTCATAGAATCATTGATTCAATAAGGCAGAATTCTTTCTATGGACTCTGGTTCAGATGTACAGCAAATAACAGAAAAGAAGTAAATATATGGGGCTGAAAACTGCCTAGCAGGTCATTAATAATTATATGGAGCAAATAAAGTTCATGCTGAGATATAGAGTACATGCTAGGCAAGAGTCAGGAAATTTCTACATTCTTTGAAATTGTACAAGCAACATAGAATTTTAATAATGTAATGGTATGTGAAAACTAGACTGGGGGAATATCTCAGTCCATAAACTGTTTGCACTGCATATGTGATAAGCCAAGTTCAATTCCCCAGAACCATGAAAAAAAAGCTAGGTGTGATGCTTTGCACTGGAGAGACTAACACAGGTATATCCCTGGGAGTTGATGACTAGCCAGCCTTGTTCCAGGCCAGGGAGTGTAGTTACAGTTTTCCTGCCTGGCCCACGATCAGGACAAATCTCTCTCACCCACCAGGCCCATAGACGCTCTGAACTAACCAAGTAAACACACAGAAACTTATATTGCTTACAAACTTATGGCCGTGGCAGGCTTCTTGTTATCTACTTCTTCTATCTTAAATTAACCCATTTCTGTTAGTGGCTCGTGGCTTACCAGTGCCTTACATCTTGCTTCTAATGGCAGCAGCTTGCAATATCTCTCCCTCGGCCTTCCTGTTCCCAGAATTCTCTTCTCTGCTTCTCCCGCCTATACTTCCTGTCTGGCTACTGGCCAATCAGCATTTTATTTACACAGAGCGATATCCACAGCACTTCCCCTTCTCTATTTTTTTAAAGGAAAGTTTTAACTTTTACATAGTAAAATTACATATAACAAAACAATTATCAAGCAAGAATTACAGTTACAATATTAAAGAACATATCCTATCTATCTTATATTTGTGAGTCTAAGGTATTATATCTAACTTATTTTTTATTATAACTGAGGAAATTATAACTATCTAGTCTTCAACCACATCAGAAGGATATAATATTACCTGAGAACTGGGAGAAGGATGCAAGCAACTTTCGGGAGTCTTGCAGGGTAGACAGAGACAGCTGGCAGCCTGGACAGTCACCTAATGTTTCTTTGTAAAGTTGGGGCATTTGTCTTTAGCCCACAGGGTTAGAGTCTCTTGGTCACTTTTCTTAGTGTCCTGTGGAATGTCTGGCAGTTTTCTCTGCGAAACAGGAACCTGAAGGACCATTTTGTCAAACAAAGTTCAGTGGTCACCTTTTTATGGGTCCTGTATGTCCAGTTGATCAAGCAGTCCAGGCAAGAACAGTTTCTTGCCCAAATGGCTATTTTTGCCAAGGTAAAGATAAACTCCATATGAAGTGTCTTCAATGCCCATCCTCCTCTCTGAAGTAAATCAGTGCTGCCAGGAGCAGATATGTCTCACTGTCCAGAAAGTCTAAATTTTAAAAATATTTTAAATGCCATATTCTGTAGACCTTTGAAGTGTTTGAAGATTACCTGTCTATCTGAAATATATCTATGTATACCTAGAAAACTTAACATGACTACAAGTTTAACTATCATAGAAGACTAATTGATCTGTATTTCTTAATTATCCATTACAATCTAAATGAGTTGTATAAACATAATACCTCAATGAGAGTAGAAATATATATACAGTATAACAAAATTAACTTTAAGTTTGTATCAATAGACTAAAATCTATACCAATGTAAGACATTTTAAACAAGTTGTTGTTCTTTAAAAGTAAGTTCATTAATCTACTCTTTCATCCTATTATATCTATATTATATGCCCTTTTTTTTAAGAAAAAGATTACATTTATAATCAACCTGATTTAAATAAAAATACTGTTTTTTTTTTTTTTCTGTCCCACACCAAAGGGCTCTTCTGATTTGGGACACAAAAATCTTTTAACTTTTTTTTTTTTTTTTTTTAGCAATATGTCTGGGTTTAGAGAATGAGTGAGCCAATTGCATCTCCAAAGCCAGCTTGATAATTTTGGGAAATTGGGCATAGTTTCTCTTACTACTTCCTGCTGGAGGGAGGCACTGTATTTTATGGGGACATAAAGAAAATTTTAGGATTATGGAGTAGTCCGTGAGGGTAAACCTCTGAGCCAGTTGCCTTGAACCATTCTGGATGTTGGATCATCTGGGCCATGGTGTCATTGGAGACCTTTCAGGTGGTCTTGGCTGATCAAACCTGATGTATCTTAATCAGGAACAAATCCACAGCCTCTGGCTTTCTGTGGAAACAAAAGCAGAGACTCTTTTCCAAAGCAACATATCCTTATATCCAAATTTTGAAGTCAAGGTACCTTTAAAATTTACATATTTGTTTAACTCAACAGCTTTTACAATCAAATCTTTTTCTGCAATTAAAAATCCCAAAGGTAACATAAACCAGATTCTCTGTGTAATATCCATCTTACTAAGACTAAAATGCCACTGTGGCTGCTGGCTCCACCCACCTCAGCTTCCCAACATGGCAGTGGTACAGTTTACTGCCAGCTCTGGGTCTGGAGCCATGTGTACCATCAACTATCAGAAGCAGTTCTATCAAAGCAGTGCATAGCCCAGAAACCTTTTTCTTTTTTTCTTTTTCTTTCTTTCTTTTTTTTTTTTTTTTAACTAGCAAAGGCTAAATCCACCATGCAGTAAAGTGCTGCTTGTAGATTCCTCATTCCCGCCATACTGCAGGTCAGACGCACACGCCAGGAACCCGCCATAGTAGCTCAAACCGGCAGGCTGCTGCTAATTTGAGAGAGACAACTAGGAAGCTGTTTTTAGCTCCGTTTTAGAATCTTTCTTCTCGGGTTTTAGGAGGAAACTCTTGCCAACACGTTGGGCGCCATTGTACAAGCAACATAGAATTTTAATAATGTAATGGTATGTGAAAACTAGACTGGGGGAATATCTCAGTCCATAAACTGTTTGCACTGCATATGTGATAAGCCAAGTTCAATTCCCCAGAACCATGTAAAAAAGCTAGGTGTGATGCTTTGCACTAGAGAGACTAACACAGGTATATCCCTGGGAGTTGATGACTAGTGAGCCTTGCCTTAGTTGGCGAGTTCCAGGCCAGGGAGAGACACTGAATCAAAAACCCAAGGTGGACAGTGTTTGAGGAAGTCATAAAGGATTGACTTCTAACCTCCACAGACAGGTATGTGAAATCATACACACACACACACACACACACACACACACACACACACACACCCTGTAAGTGTATGGAAACAGGCATTTACCTGATTCACCATCATGGTGGAATTTGGTTTCACTAAATTTCCTCTGTTAATTACAACTTGTGATGCTCAGAGAGAAAGGGAATTTGCTAAATGAATATATGAAATTTACATTTCTCAAAAACTTTCCTAGAAACTCTTTGAACAACCTGTCCTTGCATCTACATGCCAGGGACATGCTTAGGGAAGATATGGGTCTTCTGCCTTTTAGACCATTCAGATTCTGCTCATTGGCTGACCCTGGCTATCATCACTGTGGTAGTGGTGGGGTTCTGGCAAATGGCTCACCGTGTCCAGAAGAAACTATTGGAAATGCCGAGTTGACAGCATACAACACAGGACATACTGACAAGTCTGAGGAGTATCTTCAGCTACACTCACTGCACTAGTCTTACCCTCTGCCATTGGAGGCTCATTGCCCTGGCTGCTTGAATGGATTTGGTCAACTGCAGATACTGTAAGCAGTAGAAAGATGACAAAGTCAGGGGACTTCTACCCAGTATCCTTCCCTGCTTGGTTAGCACAGGTTAAACATGTCTTTCTAATAGATTTCACAGTTCCTGCCCTGTCTAAATAGCTGCTTTGTCTGAGTAGCAAGTGACTATTCCCTTCTAGGGAATATTCTTCAATTCTAGGGAAGACACCTAGGGAGCCATATTTTCCAGAACCTCACCACTTCAATGATGATAGCCAGCATCAGCCAATGAGCACCACTTGAATGGCATAAAAGGCAGAAGATCATGAGACCACTATCTCCCCTAAGCAGTGCCATGCAGGTTCAAGGACAGATTGTTCAAAGAGTTTCTAGGAAAATTTTTGAGAAATATAGATCTCACATATCAATTTAGCAAATTTCCCCTGGCCATGGAGATTCCTTTCAATAAATACTAGTTAGTTACTCAGTTTTACCATTCCATGTGTTTCCTGATAAATCTCTGACTCATAGATTAATAGCTTTAAAAATAACAGGGAAGGAGGGAGGAAAAGATAGAAAGAATGAAAGGGTCACTTCCAGTAGGAGCAATTTTAGAGGAGAAACATCAAAACACATGTTTCATTAGAGATAAAGCCATCTGGATCAGGCACGCCAAATATTATATACAGCAATAGATGTGTTTGTTGCTTCTTATTGTTTTGGTTTTCCATCTTGTTTAATAAGGAAAGCCCACAGTGATTGAAAAAGGAAGCAAAGTGTGAGTCAGGTTCTCAAGTTTCAGCAGCTGTGCTTATATTGCCGTGCCTGTCAGGTCCTGAGAATTAAAAACCCATGCGTTTCTCAGCCTGGACATTGTGAGACCAGAACATTAGAATCTGGATAATGCAGAATCTTGTTCAAAGTGCTATCAATTATTAATCTTATGTCGTTGATTGACTGGCACTGTTAAACGGTATTCTATGCCAATATCTAACCTCACTATGCACATTGCAAGCACTCGGCAAACTGGTCACAGAAAATGAATATGCAAGAGAATGTTTAAACAGAAGAATGCTCTTCACCATGGCAATGTCATCGAACACCTGGATTCTAAGTGATCTTCTAAATCATCAAAGGAAAGACAAGCACACCTACGTTCCAGAAATCATGGTATTTGGTTAACAGACACTGTGATTCACAGAGAAGTTGCTATATTAATTAATAAAATTTATTTGGAGGGACATAAAAACAAGGAAATAATACTGTTAACAAATAGAAAAAAAATGTTACATTTTTACAAAGCACCTTTGTTTTTTGTTGTTCTGGATCTTCATCTTAGTAACAGGAAGTAGAACAGATTCAGACACAAGCTAGTGCTGAAAATCCCTCTCTTCAATTTGCAAATTCTGCAGAACAATCTCCACCTCCAACTCCAGAGCATAGGAGTCATCCGCCCTGGAGTCCCAGCTCATTAGAAGCCAACAGCAGCATCTCAAGAGCTGAATCCTTTTCATTCATTATTCAATATTGATATGTTTTGGTATAAAGGATTGCCTGCATTCAAAACCCCTCTTTGAAATAAAAAATTCTTGGTTTCCACAAATGCTCAGCCATCTCTTATTCAAATATGTGCTCCACTTAAGAGATGTGAAAAGCCAGCATGTGTTAATGGAAAATATGTTTACAGGTTTTTTTCCTCTTTGGATTATATTTTATTAGCAAAACCTCTGAATATTGGATCTGTCGCTGGTCTTTAATATACCTCATTCCAACTGCTTAGATGACTCAGAACTTCTTTCAACAAAAAGAAACAAACTGGTAAGCTTGATCATAGAAGTGACAGAATCTAGAAGAATAATTGCTAGTATATTTTAATATATTAAAACAAGGCAAATTGAGTCTGTTAGTCATTTAACATCAAGTTCTCACATATAAATGCTGCGGTGTGAGTCAAATTGAAAAAGCAGTGACTTAATGTTTCCATCAACACACACTTGTTTCCATAAAAATTAGATTTGCTTTTAAAATATTATACTCACTGGCAATGAATTTGATTGATTCTCTACTGATAAGACATGTCCTGGTAAGAAAGTTCAAAATTAGATAATTTTATAAATCAAACTATTATTTTGAATGCAAGTACAAGGAAAATAACTTGGAAAATCTGAAGATGTAGAACTAGATTTTTTTCTTCTTGACATTAAAATTTGTAAGCCAGAATAAAAGCTTATATAACAACCCCCTCCTCGGGACAAGACAATTATCACAAGAACAAGGATGGACCCTCAGTGATAAATAAATTCACAATTTATAAGACCTTGTAGACTAGAGCTGAGTCAATGATGGACCCATGACAATCTGGATTGTAATTTGACCAGAAGAGTTTAATTATGGATTCAGAGGTATCCTCTATTTGAATCTCAACCCCCTACCCTGAAAACAGACTTGGGGTTACTAGACCTTTTCATTTGTTACCCTTCTCAATATGGCTTTATTTGAATAAATGCCCTATCTTTGTTTCTTCCAAAATTTGACCAAAAGAACTATTTAAGCCAGGCATCATAGCACATGCCTGTAATGCTAGAACTTGAGAGACTGTACAGAAGAACCCACAGTTTCAGAAATACATAACAAGAAAGAAATTCCCTCAAAGAAGAAAGTAGCTGCTCCAAATTCTGGGTGTAAAAACTACCCATATCCCTGGGTAACCTGAAAAACACACACAAGCTGGGCAGACTCACAGCTCACCTAAGGCTAATCGAGTTGAACTCTTAGTATAGCTTCTGCCAAAGGGGACAGGTTCAAAAGGTTGAGTCCAGTGCATCTAACTATGTGCTAGAATAAAATGGAGTCAGGGGGAAGCTCGCAGAAGGCAGTGTCAACAACTCACAATCGTAACATGCCAGTTGTGGTTTATAATTACTATACTACATATAAGAACCAGAAAAAGTAACCATTGGAGACTGATCCCAAATAACTCAGGTATTCATTTAAAAAAAATGGATTTTAAAGCAGTTCTTGAAACTATCTTTGAAGATCAGCAGTTTAGAAGCTATAGGGCAAGTCAGTAAAATGCTCCAAGGAAGTTTTGAAGTTATTGAGAATGTTATTGTTTCTCTGCTTTATTTTTCTATGAAACATCATGTTTATTTCCCACCCTGCACAAAACTCAACTCCAAATGGGTCAAGGGCCTCAACATAAAACCTGACCTAATACTCCAAATCTGATAAAAGAAAAAGTAAGAAATAGAAATACGCTTGATCTCACTGACACAGAAAAGGATTTTCTAAATAAGACCCCAACAGCACAAGCATTATGACCCATAAGAAACAAATGGTGGGTTGGGGATTTAGCTCAGTGGTAGAGTGCTTGCCTAGCAAGTGAAAGGCCCTGTGTTTGATCCTCAGCTCAAAGAAAAAAAAAAAAGAAAAGAAAAGAAACAAATGGTATCTCACCTCACAAAGCTAAAAGGCTCCTGTACAGCAAAGGACACAGGATTTGAGTAAAGAAGCAGCCTACAGAATCGGAAAATATCATAACCAGATATAAATCTGGAAAAGGGCTAGTACTTAAAATTTATAAAGAACTCAAAATTAAACATTAAGAAAATAAACATCCCAGTTTAAAAAGGTGCATGAAACTGAACAGAGTTTTCAAAAGATTAAACACAAAATAGCTGGAAAAGATTTTTTTTTTTAATGTTCAACATTTTCAGCCATCAGTGAAATTAAAATAAAAACTACTTTGAGATTTTATCTTATCCTAGTCAGAATGGTCCAGATCAAAGAACGACTGAAGACAAATGTTGGTGAGAATGTGCCAAAAAGGGAATACTTAATGCTTCTGTGGGAGTACAAACTGGTACAGTCACTATGGTAATCAGCATGAAGGTTCCTCAAAAACTGAAAACAGTTCTACCATATGATCCAGCTATACCACTCTTGGGAATACCCAAAAGATTTTATATCTCACTACATTCATGTTTGTTGCTGCTATATTCATAATACCAAGAAATAGAAATGGCTTAGATGTTCATCAACTAATCATAGCTAATGAAAAAGTGGTACATTTATACATGGAATATTATTCAGCTATTAAGAAAAATGAGGGGCTGGAGAGATGGCTCAGAGGTTAAGAGCACTGACTGCTCTTCCAAAGGTCTTGAGTTCAATTCCCAGCAACCACATGGTGGCTCACAACCATCTGTAATGAGATCTGGTGCCCTCTTCTGGCCTGCAGGCATACATGTGGACAGAACAATGTGTACATAATAAATAAATAAGTCTTTATAAAAAAAGGAAAGAAAGAAAAAGAAAAAAAAGAAAGAAAAAAGAGCCAGCTGGTAATGCCACATGCCTTTAATCCCATAACTCAGGAGGCAGAGGCAGGCAGATAGATCTCTGTGAGTTTGAGGCTAGCCTGGTCTACAGAGTAAGTTCCAGGACAGCCAAAGCTACACAGAGAAACCCTGCCTCAAGAAAGGAAAAGAAAAGAAATGAAATGAAACTTGAAGATAAATGGATAGAGCTAGAAACAAACATTCTGAGTGAGGTAACCCAGACCTGAAAAGATAAAGGTTGCATTTTTTTCTCATTTGTTGGGTGTTAGCTTGAAATCTTCAGATAAATATGTTCAATTTGGAATGCTCATAAAGGCCAGAAAATTAGTAAGGGGCCATAAGGGGTGGTTTTCAGAGGAGGAGAGATAGAAAGCAGTGATCTAAACACTTAAATGGGATTAATAAATCAAGAAGAGTCAAACTGGAGGGGAATAGAAGAGGAAAGACGATTAAGTATAAATAACTCTAAAGATCTTTGGGAGAAAGTAGGAAACATATCTACTGCTGTGGATGATTCCAGATACAAAGAGGGACTGTGGTCTACCCTGTAATGAGACTCCAAAGCCATAATCTAACAAATAAAAAGCCTGGTGCTAGGAATAAGTTTCTTCTTCTGGAGTTGTTGGCCAGTGAGGTCCCATGGACCCTCAAATATTGCAAGTCATTGCTAAAGCTATTATTTGCTCTCCAGAATTTGACAGTAAATTCATATTCCTGAGTCACAGACCATTGAAATAGTGAGATGGTATTGACCTGGAAGCTTCGTTCTTACTGGCTTGCCTTTGCAGTGCTAGGAGGTGCTGTATACACTACTGGAGAAAAAAAAAATGTCATTGAGCTTACACAGTTACGAACTCTTCAAGTTACAATAACAACTAGTCTGGCAAGACATGCCCACTGGTGCAAAAGTGGCTTAAACATCACGGAAGTAACCAATCACTCTCTAATTAGATTTAAGTGCTTCTCCAAAATATGACATTCATATCTGGCACCATTGTTGAGCCAAAAACCTATGACAACACAGCTCATAGACCATAGAGGCAAATCTGCTACTATTCTTCTGCTGAATAGACTTAGTATTAAACTGATTCTTAGTGGCATATACTATGTCCATAGATAACTAGATCTCTCAAACCACATCAAATAAGCTTGTATTTGCAGTAGTTAGTGATTAACACAGTGACCCACAACTGGCCGAGGAACAAAGAATAAGACACTACAGAATGCCTGTCTCTAAATGGAATATCTATACTCCATCCTTCCCTCCCAAGGCTCAGGGATTGTTTCAGAAGGATGGAAAGTCTGTAAGAGTCAGACCTGGTGAATGAAAACAAGGAAACAGTGTTCTCTAGACACAAGAGGGCAGCTACACATTCAAACTCATAGAAGTTACAACAGCATGCACAGGCCCCATACAACCTCAAGACAGACCCAATCCCAGCATGAAGAAGGGGGGAAGACTTGAAGTCCCATCCCTAAGCAAGAATCTACTGGTAATGGGTAGCTACTGGGAGAAGAGAAGGTGGTTTTCTTAAAGATTGTTGCCCCCACAAGGTCAACCACACTCCAGTGGAATATTACATATCCATGAATATATGAGTAGCACAAATTGGTCTTGATAGATGAAAATATGCATAGGACACAAAGTTGGGTTGGTAGGAAAGGAAGGTAGATTTGGTAAGAGTTGGATGAGTGGTGAGTATGGTCAAATTTTGTGTGAAATTCTCAAAAAAAAACAAAATTACAAACTTTAAAAAAGGGAACAATAAAGACAGTAGAATCTAATTTTAGAATTCTTTAGAGAACACACACACACACACACACACACACACACACACACACACACACACACACACTGGAATGTCAGTTAAGACGGCTATTGTGGAAAACAATACAGAGCTTCCAAAACACTTATTAAAAAAAAACCTGCCGTGTGATCTAACAATCACATTATAGCATGCACATCTAAAACAAGTAAAATAGAAGCTCCCATAGTTTTTTGTGTGTTGTGGTGTGTGTGTATGTGTGTGTGTGTGTGAGAGAGAGAGAGAGAGAGAGAGAGAGAGAGAGAGAGAGAGAGAGAGAGACAGAGTGTGTGCTTGGGGGAAACAACTTTTGATAATGTCCAGGACATTGAATCAAACTAAGTGTCCATCACAGATAAAAGAATCAGTAAAATGTGGTACCTGTGGACACTGGAATACTACTTAGCCTTAAAAAGAAGGAAATTCTACCATGTGCAAAAGTGTGGATGAAATCAGGGAAATTTACATTAAGTGAAGTTAGGTCAGGCATAGAAGAAGAAATACTCTATAACGTCACTTACATATGAGACCTTTAAAAGTTAAACTCATAGAAGCAGACAATAGAGCAGTGGCTACTGGAGGCTAACCATCATGCAGAAGGGACTTCAGTGATGCAATGGTGGAAATTTCAGGGTACACTAAGGCCCACATAAGCCAGTTGTGATCCAGGAGTCACATGCTCTGAACAAGTTCGTCAGCTTGACTCCCCACCACAGCCTTATGGGGGAAGATAGTCAGAGGTGGCTCAGAATAAAGCCTTTAATTATAAGAGGTGTCAGGGGGTGGGGGTCCCTTAGGGGGTAAGCTTAGAATGGAATGTCTTATAGAAGAACTTGGGGTTTGGGTTCTGGTGGAAGCATTCAGCCCCAAATCTCCTTCTTACCATTTACGTGACTTTGGATGATTCACTTGACCTCTCTGTGTGCCAGGGTCCACATCCATGAAATGCAGCTGAACTAGATTATGGTAATTGTAAAGATTAAATATAATCCTTCTCTGTACACAAAATGCGGTCACGTGAGTTTAGCTATTGCTATTATTGCTCTGTTGTTATCTTTCCACCGGTCTGGAAATTTACACCTCTGAATGGTTTTAAAGCATAATCTGCTAACTTTCAAAACCCACACAGCAGTCTTAAAAGAAAAAAGGCATGCTGTGGTTTTGTGAGGGGGAAAATGAACCGTTCAAATTCCTCTTCACTTCCAGATACTGAATAATGCACAAGGTCTTGCAATGATACATAATGAATGAGAGAGCTTACAGTTATTGAATGTCTATTAAATGCCAGAGTCTGGTCATAAAATTCATATATAGTATTTTATGTAGTCCCTTTAAAAGAGCTGCAAAGCAGAGAACCTCTCCCTCGAAAGGATTAACAGACAGAGGTTCAGAGAGACTAACATTCAGCAGACTGTACGTAGGATCAAAACAAATTTTCCCCCCATGATATTTTATTCAAGTGGTTTGAAACTTGCTATGTTAGTTGAAAAGGAAAGGAAAGCCATTCAGGGTTGGGATCCTTTCTGGTCATACTCCCAATCTCAAAGAACACAGGAAATTATTACATATGCGTTACTAAAGGACACTTTTTACATTCAAATGCTCTGCAGGAATTGACTTCTTTCTGAATGCTATAGGGAAAATCCAAAAGCTTAGTATTGGGAAATTAGGAGAGAACTACTGTGATAGAAGACTAATAGAGGTGTGGTGATATGGAGAAGAGAAAGAGCCAACACTGAGTGCCCTGTAGCAACAACACCCAGCAATGGTGTCTTGAGAGCAGAAAGATGGTGAAAGTAAACAATGATCCCTTGCAGCCATGCTGGCCTCCCTCTATCTGTGCAAGCATTACTCCTCCCTCTGCTTCCCATCACTCATCCCCCTACTGAAACAATATCAAATCTCTAGAATAGATGAGAGAAAACAGTGAAGCAACAATGAAGAGGATTCAGAACACCTCAGACTGACTATCAGAAGGGCAGGTGAATGAATCCTAGACCTACACTGACCTCCCTTTATTCAGCAGCATCTTTTGTCTCCAAAAATAAAAACAAAACAAAACGAAACAAAAAAACATCATGAACTCATCCATTCTTCCTCATGGCTTGTCTCTTGCATGCATTCTACACAAAATTTCATATAGCTTGTCTGACTGGTTTGATTTCAGGTTGGAGTTTGCAAAGGTCACTAGCCCATTAGAAGGCAGGAGCTGCTTCCAACCACTCTTGTTTTGTGTAAGGTTTCTTAACAGGCCCTCAGAATAGTTGAGCTGATTCTCAAAGAGGATAAAGACATTTGACTGAATAAACCATACTTGGTCTTCTTTTCCTGGCCCCTCAACATCTACTTCTGTTCTGTTTCACATTGCACATTGTCTGTCTTACTCTCCCATGGACTGTGAACTCCTCTGAAACAAAAGAGGACATCAGGTTTGTTCTGATCACCATTATTTTCTCCAAATCCAACACGGCATCTGGTTTCATAGTAAACCCTAAGCTCCTGTGCTCTGGTTTGAATGTGGAATGTTCTTTGCAGGCTCATGTTGAATGTTTGATCCCCAGCTGAGGGTGTTTTGAGGGGAAGTTGTAGAAACTTTAGAAAGTGGGGCTTTATTGGATGATGTAAGATAGCTTGGAAGACTGTGCCTGGTCCTCAGTCCCTTCCTCTCTATTGCTTTCCTCTCTACCTTGAGGTGAACAGTTTCCCACACATGCTCCTGCCTCTACAGTGCTCTACATCATCATAGGTCCAGAATCAACAGAGCTGAAGACTGAGTGAGTGCCATGAAACTATGGGCCAAGATACATCCTTCCTTCGTTAATTCCTTCCTTCCTCCCTTCCTTCTGTTGTTTAAGTCAAGTATTTTGTTACATTATAAAAAATTCTAATACAATATAGTCATTGAACCAGTGACTGAATGGGCAACTGGATGGATAAAGAGGAGCCATGTTGCATCTGTCTATTCGAATTCCAAGATACCTTAAGCCCTACAAAAGTGAGTGATAGAACATGTCAACTTCATTATGCCAGCTGTCCTCATGGGTGGACAGTTGGGAATTTTCTAGATACAAATGGTTAACAAACTACTTTTAGGGCTGCAGGGGTAAGAAAGAGTGGGCTTTAGTAATGAACTGACAATCGGGCCCAATGTGACCACAGAGGCCTTACTACAAACTGTGTGTTTACTGATCCTGACTACACTGCCATCTGGGCTGTGAGGTCTTTTTTTTTTTTTTTTTTTTTTTTTTTTTTTTTTTTTTTTCCTTTCTCTATATTTTTGTAAAGTGATCCAATGACTTTGCTTTTAGAACTGGAAAAAAAAGTCACAATTATTCACAGTATTTATTTCGCATTTGCCACACGTTCAATCTTGTGACAGGCAGAAATAAGGAGGCACAAAGAAAAGCAAGCAGCACCATCCCTACCAAAGAGGTACTTAGCATTGAATTTCACTGCTTGAAGAGTCAAGAGCTATGATTTTCTGTATGTGTGGCTATGCTCTGTGCATAGCTTCCTCTCCTATCAGATATGACCTGAAACTGGTACAAATGCAGCTTCCAAGCCCAGGCAAAAAGCCAAGCAAGCTCTCTTGTATTTGCAAAACTAAAACACACTCTTAGAGACCACTGAGATTTGTAAAGAAAATCTGGGCACATTCTTTGCAGGGTTTGAGAGTAAAGAGAGTTCTTGGAAAGGGATTGTAATAATTAACGGATTTTTAAAAGAAGTAACTATGTTTTGGTGTAAAAGATGTTCTTTGAAAGCCTCATTTTCTGACTGAATGTTAATGTCAATTTGGTATTGAACCAGCAATTTTCAAGTTGGTGACTAGCCTGATGAAAGATTCTGTCTGTGGCTTTCCTGTGTTAGACAACCAGATGCGCATTTTCTCCCTAGAGAACGACAGGCTCTTGTACCTGCTACTTTGAGAGATACAAATTTGGGGAAAGAGTGGTGCAACCCTGATAACAAGCTTTCTGCTTGCCAGTGAGTAAAGTGTCACATGCCAGAAGGCCTTTAACCATCACAGCAGGGGACAGCCCTGCTGCAGCCACCAGGGACTTGAGCTTCAGACAGCTCTGTTGATTTGATCCCATAGTATCTGCTAAAGTGAAGATGTGACATCGCACAGGATCAGCACAAAAGCAATTAGAGAGAAGCCTATGGAGTTGAGAAGTGATGTTGACACAACCAATACAAGCAGCCGTTTGTAGCTTCTGAAGTGGTAAAGGAGTCACAAAATTCTGCAAAAGAAGACATCTGTAAAGATGCAGGAAACATGAGACTTTATCCCCAAAGCAAGGAGGAGTCTGAGTCAGTCTCTCTTTCTCTCTCTCAATTGTTTATCTAATAATTATTTATCAATGAAAACTCGGGAGTCGGATATGGGGGTAAGGACCTGAATGATCAGAGAAGCAGCGGAGAAGCAACCAGTGGACCCCCCCCCACCTCCCCACTCCCCACCCCCCACCCCCCCACCCCCCCCCCCCCCCCCGCTCAGGAAGGTGGACAGAGGTAGGTGGATGGTGAAGATGATGATGTCAGGCTTAGACACATGCCACACACTCACATGGGGAAGCCAAAAGAGATGACTTTTCAGGAGTAGAGAGAAGAATGGGGATTACCAGAAGCTGGGAGGGGTGGAGGAGAGGGGTACAAAGTGTAAGGATGCAGGTAAACAGAAGGGAGAGCCTCTGGTGCTCAGGAGCACAACGAATTAAATGTGGTGGACAAAATTTAAACATACATTTCAAAACAGCTCATGGTAAAGAATTTGAAAATGTTCCACATGGAGAAATTACCTGTGCCTCATGTAGTAGGTATGCCGTTTACCTTAATGTGAGCTTTGCATGTTGTGTGCCTGTATTTAAATAGTAACCAAAAATACCTTCAACTACTTTGTGGCAAGTAAAATTTAAAATACTAAAGTTGTTTAAAAGAATAAAGGACACTGAGAAATGAGGTGTCCCCAACACTATGCGTCGTGTAGGTCATGTTAGCCGCTCTTTCTATTTGTTACTGAGACTGGATATGGTATTGTTTCCTGTAAATATTTATAATTCCCCCAACAAAAATGAACCTGCGAGTTCATTTTCAATGAAATAGCTCAGCAGGCAAAGGTACTTGCCACCAGGCCTGATGACCTGAGATCCATTCTCTGATTCTCCATGGTGGAAGGAGAAAACCAACTCCAGAAAGGTGTCCTGTGATCCCCATACATGTGCTGTGATATACCTGCATGCACACATGTATATGTACAAACACACATACACACACACACACACACACACACACACACAAAATGTTTATAAATAAATATTTAAAAAGAAAGAGCCAGGTACAGCATTGCACACCTTTAATCCCAGTACTCAAGAAGCAGAAGCAGAAAGATCTCTGTGAGTTTGAGACTACCCTGATCTACACAGTGAGTTCCAGGCCAGCCAGGGCTACATACTGAAACCACATACATTGGAGTACATCCACACAGCAGAAAACACAAGTCTGCATGTGTCTAAAGGATATTTTCCATGTGTGATAGACAATTCTAACAACAAAACTGGACTTCTACCACAGAACAGACACATTTTGCTTCCTGCAGCCATATGACCCATCTGTGGGTCAAAAGCAGACCAGGCCCCTTGAGAACAGAGAGCATTTTTATATCTGGGATGTCAAGAAACTATGCTATTATGATTTGTTCAATGTTGCTCGAGTGCACGTTTCTTTAAACATTATGACTAGGGATCCAGATGACATAATTTAAAGAGAGATTACACACATGCAAGGAAAACTGAATCTGTAAACAGAATGCTGTTTTTATTTCCTTTAGTTCCATGAAGACTGGTAGTCAGGGCTCAGTACCAGTGTTTGCTGTGAAAGCATGAAGACCTGAGTTTGAATCCTGGTCCTCACAGAAAAACACCAGACAAAGCTGCACAGACACCTACAACTCCAGTACTATGGAGGGCAGAGACAGGGGGATTACTGAGACTTACTGGCCACCAGCCCAGCCTGTCTCAAAAGACAGAGGGATGGAGCAGGACACCTAACGTTCTCCTCTGTTTTCTGCACACACAGGCACACACACCAAATACACACACGTACACACACTCACCCTTACAAATGGATAAGTAATAGTGTAATTGTCAATGAAAGCCTGTTCTACCTAAATCTTATTTGTTCAACTTTTAAAATAGTACACATAGGTTGGACATGAAAGGATTATGCTTGTTTTGTCTTCTTGGTTAGTAAACTTGGTTGTTGGATTTGGTTTAATTTACAAACGGACTAGAGGAAAAAATATGACCAGTTTTTTAATCTCTCAACACACTGAATGCTATCTTGTTTGACAGGCACAAGACAAACCTCTGACCCCACCAACCAAGCCCAGGAAATAAATAACCACTTGTCAAAACAAAAATAGAGGCCTTTTTTCCACCAGAGAATCTGACCACCCAGCCTCCTTCTGCAGTTCTTTCTAGAAACGACATATCCCTCTTTGTCCCTCTAACTCTCTACTGAGAACCCCAGTCCAAATAATTCAGACATTCAAATGTCAGCTCTGAGGGGACATGCAAAGGAGCAGTTTTCATTTTCAATTTCCATTGCATAATTTTTTCCTTGGCTCAACATTTCTTTGAGCTCAGCAGGGCTGTCTGTAGGGTATAATCAATGATGCAAACTTATCCAAAATGTGGATGAACGCATGTTGGATGAAGAAAACAGCACTGGGAATATCTATTGGATTCCCCAGCATTTAGTGTTTATAATTGCTTCAGGATGAATGTGTATGTGAGTGGAAAAGCCAAAGTTTCTCCCCTGACTACTTAGCCTCTAGGCACATGGAGTTTTAAAGCATAAATAGAACTCCCCTTGACTGTCATTAGAAGGGCCACATGAACAGAGGCCAAAAGAGATCAAGGTTGGCTCTGAAGTCTAACCCAAAGTGTTGTCCAACATTTGTGTTAACTCAGCCTCCCTGGAAGGCTTTGGTGCTGGGAAAAGAGGGAGGTTGGCAATCTGGTTAGCATCTGGTTGTCTGGCATTAACTTGAAATCTCACTGAGTTCTCAGTTTGAAGATGCTGAGGGATTCTTGTAGATAAAGTGCGATCTTGGAAAGTGTGAAGAAGCAGATGGCTCCCTCAAATAGCAAATCTAACTGCAGGAGACAAGCACCCAACAAGCTCTCTCAAAGGAACAATTGTTCTCTTCCCAACACCCTTTCCACTGACACCACAGGAACCCATTTCTCTACTGCTATGAAATGAAATAATACTTGAAAACCATCATAGTCAATTATACATCTTTTTCTCATTTTCAGACTATTTGATCACCATAAACAACTCATTATGGCACTTCCTTAGAAAATTGGGAATCCATCTCCACCAAGACCCAGCTATAGCACTCTTGGGCATATACCCAAGGAATGCTCAATCATACCACAAGGGCATTTGCTCAGCTATGTTCATATCAGCTTTGTTTGTAATAGCCAGAACCTGGAAACAACCTAGATGCCCTTCAACTGAAGAATGGATAAAGAAAATATGGTACATATACACAATGGAGTACTACTCAGCAGAGAAAAACAATGTCATCATGAGGTTTGCAGGCAAATGGATGGATCTAGAAAAAAATCATCCTGAGTGAGGTAACCCATACTCAGAAGGACAAACATGGTATGTACTCACTCATAGGAGGATACTAGATGTAAAACAAAGATGACTAGACTGCTACACAACTCCAGGGAGACTACCTAGAAAACGGGACCCTAGGAAAGACACAGAGATTGCCCAATGACAGAGAAATGGATGAGATCTACATGAACAACCTGGACGACAGTGGGAGTAATGAAGGGCAAGATTTGAGGGAAAGAAAGCTTAGGGGAGCAGGAGATCCCTGCTGGATCAAGAACAGAAAGGGAGAATGAGGAATAACAGACCATGATAAATGAAGACCACATGAGAACAGGAATAGGCAGAGTGCTGGAGAGGTCCCCAGAAATCCACAATGATATATCCTCTGTAGACTGCTGGCAATGGTGATCAGATGACTAAACACCCTAACAGTCATCTTGGAACTCTCATCCAATAACTGATGGAAGTGGATGCAGAGCCAGGCCCCAGGTGGAGCTCCAAGTGTCCAACTGTTGAGAAAGAGGAGGGACTGTAAGAGCATGAATTGTTGAATCCAAGATTGCAAAAAGCACAGGGACAAATAGCCAATCGAATGGAAGCACATGAATTATGAACCAACAGCTGAGGAGCCCCCAGCTAGATCAGGCCCTCTGGATAAGTGAGACAATTGAATAGCTTGATCTGTTTGGGAGGCACCCAGGCTGTGGGACCAAGACCTGTCCTTACTGCATGAGCTGGCTGTTTGGAACCTTGGGCTTACACAGGGACACTTTGCTCAGTCTGGAAGAAGGGTACAGGACCTGCCTGTACTGAATCCACCACGTTTAAATGAATCCCCAGGGGAGTCTTGGTCCTGAAGGACATGAGAATGGAGGGGAGGGGCTGGGAGGAAGGTGGGAGTGGGGGCGGGAGGGGGGAGGACAGGGGAACCCATGGCTGATGTATAAAATTAAAACACATAATAAAAAAAAAATCCCAAAGACAATATTAAAAAAAAAAAAAAGAAATCTCAGTATCTTTCCTAAAGTCTTCACCAGTAGAATTTAGCCATTTTATCTAGATTTTTTTCTTTAAAACACAAGAACATTCTTTGAAGGTTTAGTTTCTCATTCAAGTATTTCCTTTAATGCATCAAGTGAATTTCTCTTGGCTTTGGGTATACAGACCAAGAAGCACTTGAGTAATTAAAGGCTTCATGGCAATTAAAATTTTCTATGCAAAACTCCTAAAGCCTCAAAGAATTGGCTCAGCAACTAGGACTGATGCCTTAAATCATTCACAAACCCAGGAGCATCATTATTCTCTTAAAGGCAGGTCAACAAAAAAATACATTCTCCCTGCTTGGTAAGTGAATGAAACGAAACGGGAGTATCTGATGACATTGGTAAAACTACAGGTGGTCACTTAGAACATCTGCTTCCATATCAATTCAGCATTGCTAAGAATTTCTTGTATGGCTACTCACTGGGCATAAGGCAGGGAATACTGAAAACATAGGTCCTACATACACAGTGTATTACCCAGTAATAGTCTGCTTTCGACTGCCATGATGTGAATGAAACATGAAGTGCACATGTGCCACACTCCCAGAAATTAGGCAAAGTTGGAGGCAATCCTCCCATAGTAACCAAAGTCCATATACTAGTCCCCACTTGTAAAAAATGTTGGGCATAAATGAGTGAAAAGATCTTATTACAGCCAAAAGTTTGAGTGTATTCTCAGGTTTCCAAGTGTGTGGTATGTGTTGGATCTTTGTAATTTGTAACAGATCACTAGTGAAGTTATTATGTAACTTCCACCAGTTACATGAACTCTCTGGTTCTTCCTCACCCTACCATACTGGTCTTCAGAACTTCAGGACTTGGTATCATCCTTTGGTAAACCCAAGGTAGAAGTTACCCAAACCAGGTGTAACTGTGGTGCTGTTAGAACAATTGGAACAAAATCCAAGCTTTCTGTTCAAAACTGTCCATGAAGGAGAACAAAACTGTCACATATGACTGAAAAGAACAAAAAGCCGGTGCTCCCAGAACCTGTTCATCTCAACTCCTTTCTGCTCTGATGGTTTTGTTTTCTCAGTTCAGAGCAGGCTTTTCCACGAATGACAGGATACCTGCCGCTGAAAGCCTCAGAGCTTCACAGCTCTTCCCAGAGAAAGGTCCAAATTATCATCTCACATCCACTCTGGGACTCCCATTGGAAAAGACTTTGATCCCATGTCATGTCCTCATGCTGATCTTTAGGTGATACCTGTGGCATAAGAAGACACAGGGTAGGAATGACAGGGAAAGGGAGAGGAAGTATTCACAAAGGCTGGCTTCTGAGAGCCTTCTAAACAGAACTGAAAGACTTTAAAGAGACAGCTGCATACCAGAATCTAGAGCATCAATGCTCACCATCATATCCATTGTTCAAAGCAAGCCACAGATTCCTTGACTGACAAGTAGAGAAGTAGCATGTAGCATTAATAAGCACCACAGAACACTAGTCAGCTCTAAGAAGGGAAGGGATGCAGACACTTGCTAGTACATGATAAATCTGGAAGACATTAGATTTAATGAAACAAGTCTGAAACAAAAAGATTTTAAATGGCTAAGATGACACATGGGTATTTTATTCATGATAAACAGATTTAGTTAGTTTTTTTGTTTTGTTTTGTTTTGTTTTTTTATGAGAAGAGGCTTCTCATAAAAAAGGACACAGTCACAGATCAAGCAGTCTATAATGACCACTGCAAAGATAATTCGTCTTACAGATGAAATAGAGAAGGGTGAGTACAGGAACCCTGTGTCACACTGAGGAATGGGAGGACCCTATTCAGCCAAGCCACACTTCAGCAAAGCAAGCAGAAGAGACGAAAATATCAAAGCTGCCAACAGCTTCTTGTACGTATCTGTGATTTGTAACTAGAAGTCAGGGCCTTTGGTTCAGCTTGTCAGAAACAAGAAAGAAATCAAACAACAGACCGAATACACAGCATGAAGCTTGATGTCCCAACTATAAATTTTTAAAATTAAATACAAACCAAACACAAAGGTTCAACATCAAGGAAATTAGAAAATACCAAAGCTATATGGTTCAGTAGATTCCCAGACGTGTGTCTAAGAGAGACTTAGTCAAGTCCATCAGGAAATATGGGTCAGAAACCTCTCTAGCAATGATACTTGAAATAGGAAAATATCAAGACCAACTCAAAATGTCCTTTGGCAAGAGAATGGCTCAATAGTGTAATAGTTGGTTTGTTTTTGCTTTTTTTTGGGGGGGGTTCATATGATGGAATTCTGTGCAGTGAAGAAACTAACTAAATTTAGTTACTGACATTAACACAGACAAATCTTACAAGTATAATGTTGAGTAAAATAAACTATAATTCATATATTAAGTTTCCATACTACACATTAAAAAATTACTTTTGAAAACACCAATAAGTAAATCTCTAAAGAAATGCAAGGGATAATAGCAATTGCAGGGTAATAATTATCCCAGCCAGAGAAGAGAATATTAAAATCAGGTCAGGAGGTGAAGTTGGAATATATTGAAGTCTTGCTTTTTAATCTGGTTGGTGAACATGGAAGTACTCAATTCATTTTAAATATAAACTGGACACAAATGTTATAGGACAGAGTTGATAGAAAAACATGTTTTTTATGAAGATAAATAAAGGGAAATGCTTTCCATATGTCCTATGATGTTTACACCAGAGAAGCAAATTATTACATAAAGGATACTGGACACAGCCATGCTGAAATTGGTCACCAAGACTGAAATGTGCAGTGCACACGACTAATTTCATGTTGTATCCATCTTCTGAATGTGCTTCTGTTTTGATGTTATCTCATGACACTTGGAAACCAGAAGAGAGTATAACATAAAGGATGAACTGAGAACACAGATGACATTCGGACACTCTGTCCAATAGGCAAGGAGAGAGAGGCATTTGCAGTTTGTGGTTAAGTTTTACATCACAGCTAAGAGAAAAAAGATGAATCTGGAGCCCTGAGTGAATATGTTCTCATTGCAGTGCTCCATTGCTTACAATGGGTGGTTCAAATCACAGCTCCCAGAGGGTTATGTAAAGCCTTACACCATGAGTGAAAATATTTCTGATTAGCACACTCCCCAGGTAACCCACTGTGCTCTGTTTATTCAGCTTATTTCAAACATTGGGAGGGAAGGGGGCCCAAACTGTACACAGAGAAAAAGGGATGAAAGCTGTGATGTGGCTTTCTGCTTTGGCTTGGCAAATTGGAGTGTATGCTTGAAATGATAACCAGATATTAAAATTCATAGGCACTGAAATCATTTTATCTTTCTATCAAATAGCATGCTAAGTCTCTATTGTAACCTCAACATATGGTCCTGGACCAGATGACTTCTGCTGGAACTTAATATGTGTTTGAAAGGCTCCCACTTTCCAGGGACTTAAAAGTGAGCAATAGTGCTGACATGTGTATCTAGAATGATGGATATCATTAGAAAATGTGTCTTAACTCGTCTGAGCAGCTGAAGCAATCCCATGGTCATTGTGTTCTAAAAGGATCATTCTCCTACAATATAAGTGGAGTAGATTTAATAGTTTCTAAAAACTTAGGAAAGACTGTAGGTCAGAATTTTATCCTGCTTTTTTTCCTTTCCAAAAAAAGAAGGGAGCATTCAGAGTGCAGATTTCCTGGTGTCTGTTTGACTAGTATCTCTCCGAAGCCACAGAATATTGTCCAAAGAATATTTGATTCCAAAAGGAAGTAAAATTGGTGACATTGCAACAACCAAGACTACAGACATCACACGTGAGGTAGTGTGCACCGGAAAAATGAAGTTGCAGCCTAAATTTTTTTGTGGCAGAGCCACACACATGGATACAGTTAAGGAAAGGGTTACTCAGAACTATACACATTAAGTGAATGTACAGAACTTGGAAAAATCTTCCAATAGTTACAAAACAAAAGAAGAGGTAATCAAAAAATGAAGCATAGTCTCCACTCATAAAAATCAGTCCAAAGAGACAGGGCCAGTTGGAAATACTACAGGGCGGGATTCCAGGGCCTTCTTATTGCCAGTGTTTTCAAGATTTATTTGACATTCAGGCAACACGTATTAATTTTTCTAAATATATCCTCCAAAATTAAGTTTCTGAACCATGTGAAAATGTATCAGTATGCCAATGACAGCCACACTGTTTAAACTAAAAAGGTATATCATTTAGATAAACGTGTGTCACATCTTACCTAAGGAAGGAAACTGAAAATAAATTCAACTTCACAGAGCCTTAGACTAGACATGGTAACATACGCCTGTAATCCTGGCACCTAGGTAGAGGGAGACAGGAGGATCAGGAGTTCAAGACTGGCCACAGCTACATAGAAGTTTGAGTCCACCTGAGAGATACATGAGACCCTCAGTCAAAAACTAAAACAAAGAACAAAATCTTACTTTAGGAACTTTGCATTCACTCAGTAGGAAACTCTTTTTCAAAAACACAAACAGCTGGGCCTGAGGTCAGTGGCAGAGCCCTCATTTAGCAAGTGCAAGCCCTGGGTTCCATTCCTGGTTACCCCAAAAACTAGGAGAAGAAGCAAATAAAGAAAATCATATCTCAAGTTATCCTAGGAATGATTACAAAGACTGGTGATTAAAGAAACTCAGAAAACTGACATTTTTCCAATCACCAAGTCATTTAAAATGTCATGATCCTTACAGGGTTCTACTGTGCTTTGCTTCGTGCCAGCAGCCCACACAGAAGAGAAGTCCTCCACAGGCTAAGAGTGCAGGGGCCTGGGGAGACAGATTCAATGGGTCTTTTTCATTTCTGTCACTATTCAGCCCCTCCTTCCTATTAGAATCAGCAGAGCGAGATCCAAAGCAAAGGATGCTGATCACCTTTATTGGCTGCTCAGTGCATGCTCTGAGAGCAAGCTGACTTCATCACAAATCCCACCTAACAGGATGGAAATACCTCCAGACCTGTACTGGCAAGGTCTCTCAGGCCCTATTTAGTACTAAGATTCAGTGGCAAATTGTGCCATGGGTGATTTGCAATGTCTCGCTCACAGGAGTGGAAAGCAAGTAGTATCCTTATCTCCTATTTGCCATCCTTATGTATTACTCCTCTCAGACATGGCTGCTCTGTAGATTTCTTTCAGCACAGATTCCTTCAGAACAGTTTTTTATCCAAAAGCTCAATCCTTGAGAGTAGCAAGTTTAACCTTGTAGCCACTTGACAAAGGAGAATACATGGAGTGAAGCTGGTTTGCTGAGCCCCTTAATTTCTCCCAGATAGGAAGCAGTGAGTTAACAGCCCCGAGGTACAGTAAACATGCTTCTCAAAGGTGTCTTCACAAGGTAGTATAAACAATACCTCTCCCCCAATAATGCTGTTCCGAGAGAAGACTAGTAGAAGCGCAGGCAGCAGCACTGGAATGTGCCAGAAGAAGCCCTGTGGAGCTCCCATGTGCAGGGAGGGGTTGCTGAAGGCAGCAGGGTAGCATAAGGGCTGGCCCATAAAACACATGCATGCAACTCCACATCTCTTTAACAAAAAAGAGATCCTTAAAGATCAGATCATTCTGTCTTTTGCAAGTCGCCTCTTCAATAAAACAAAGATAAAGTCAAAGTAAATTTTTGCCATGAGTTTAGATCCAAATGGGATCAGAATAAAGGAAGAGCCAGATTGCTATACCAGGCACTTTCAAATTGAACGGTTCCAGCTAGTCCCGCCATAGCACCCCACATCCTTCTTTCAACACAAGGAAGTTAAGAAGCAAAGGGAAAATGTACATTTGCCTATGATATAAATTTTAAATATTTGTCCTTTGGTTTACTTATAGTATGCTCTAATGCATGCCAGAGGTTCCCGCCTGTAATGATTGGCTTTGTCAACTTGACAAAACACAGAAAGTCTCAATGAGGGAGTATCTATATTGAGCATATCTGTAGAGGATTGTCTTATTTAAGTTAGTTGATGTGAGAAGTCCCAGCCCACTGTGAGCAGCACTATTCCCTAGGCACCAGGTCCTGAACTGTGTAGGAATACAGAAGTCAAATTAGGTGCAAGTGAGCATATATACATTTGTTTCTCTCAGCTCCTTCCTGTAGATATGATGTCACTACCTGCTTCAAGTTCCTGCCACATGACTCCCTTCCTATAACGTATGGCAACCTGAAACAGAGCTGAAATAAATCCTGTCTCCCCTAAGTGCCACCTTGTCAGAGTATTTTATCACAGCAATATAATTAAAAGTAGGACATGGCACAACCCTCTCAAATAGTTGGGAGGTTTCCTTCTCTCTGACGACTACTTTCAACCTCTGAATATCTGCATGGTTCTTACATCCTAAGGGGACACCTTCCTCTCCCAGATGTCCTATCACTACAATTTCTTTCCTTCAGAATTATGCTTTTGCTAACAAAATTTGTAAATTGTGCTATCATCACCCTGCCCATCAGATTTCTTACAGACTGGAAACCTCCCACTAGAGGTAGTGAGAGGAAAAGCCAACA